>NW_019957559.1:162209-191122 GCF_002910315.2 Salvelinus sp. IW2-2015
AAAGAAGAGAGGGACAGGGAGAAGGAGAGGAGAGGAGAGGAGGGAGAGGAGAGGAGAGGAGAGGAGAGGAGAGGTGAGAGAGGAGGAGGAGAGGAAGAAGAGGAGAGGAGGAGGAGATATAAAAAGGAGAGAAGAATAAGAGAGAGATCAAATAAGGAATGAAGCTGTTAAGGAGCCTTTTGGTCCTTGGTACACCGGTACCGCTTGCTGTGCGGTAACAGAGAAAACAGTTCATGACTGGGGTTGCTGGAGTCTCTGAAAATGTTTGGGGCTTTCCTCTGACACCGCCTAATTTATAGGTCCTGGATGGCAGGAAGCTTGGCCCCAGTGATGTACTAGGTCGTACACACTACCCTCTGTAGCGCATTACGGTCAGAAGCCGAGCAGTTGCCATACCAGGCGGTGATGCAACCGGTCAGGATGCTCTCGATGGTGCAGCTGTAGAACTTTTTGAGGATCTGGGGACCATGCCAAATATTTTCAGTCTCCTGAGGGGAAAAAAGTTTTGTCGTGCCCTCTTCACGACTGTCTTGCTGTGTTTGAACCCTGATAGTTCGTTGGTGATGTGGACACCGAGGAACTTGAAACTCTCGATCCGCTCCACTACAGCCCCATCAATGTTAATGGTGGCCTGTTTGGCCTTCCTTTATCTGTAGTCCACGATCAGCTCCTTTGTCTTGCTCACATTGAGGGAGAGGTTGTTGTCCTGGCACCACACTGCCAATTCTTTGACCTCCTCCCTATAAGCTGTCTCATCGTTGTCGGTGATCAGGCCTACCACTGTTGTGTCATCAGCAAACTTAATGATGGTGTTGGAGTCGTGTTTGGCCACGCAGTCGTGGGTGAACAAGGAGTACAGGATGGGACTAAGTACACACCCCTGAGGGGCCCCAGCCTTGAGTATCAGTGTGGCAGACGTGTTGTTGCTTATCCTTACCACCTGGGGGTGGCCCGTCAGGAAGTCCAGGATCCAGTTGCAGAGGGAGGTGTTTAGTCCCAGGGTTCTTAGCTTAGTGATGAGCTGCGTGGGCACTATGGTGTTGAACGCTGAGCTGTAGTCAATGAACAGCATTCTCATACAGGTGTTCCTTTTGCCCAGGTGGGAAAGGGCATTGTGGAGTGCGAGTGAGATTGCGTCATCTGTGGATCTGTTTGGGCGGTATGCAAATTGGAGTGGGTCTAGGGTATCCGGGAGGATGCTGTTTATGTGAGCCTTGACTAGCCTTTCAAAGCTCTTCATGGCTACCGACGTGAGTGCTACGTTGCGGTAATCAGTTGGGCAAGTGACCTTTGCTTCCTTGGGCACAAGGACTATGGTGGTCTTCTTGAAACATGTAGGTATTACGGACTCGGTCAGGGAGAGGTTAAAAATGTCAGTGAAGACACTTGCCAGTTGGTCCGCGCATGCTTTGAGTACACGTCCTGGTAATCCGTCTGGCCCCGCGGCTTTGTGAATGTTGATCTGTTTAAAAGTATTGCTCACATTGGCTACCGAGAGCGTTATCACACAGTCATCCAGAACTGCTGGTGCTCTCATGTATGCTTCAGTGGTGCTTGCCTTGAAGCGAGCATAAAAGGCATTTAGCTCGTCTGGTAGGCTCGCGTCACTGGAAAGCTCGCATCTGGGTTTCCTTTGTAGTCCATAATAGTTTTCAAGCCCTACCACATCCGCTGAGCGTCAGAGCCGATGTAGTACAGCTTGTTTGATTGTTCATCTGAGTGCATAGCGCGATTTCTTATAAGCGTCCGGATTAGTGGCACTCTCCTTGAAAGTGGCAGCTTTAGCCTTTAGCTCGATGCGGATGTTGCCTGTAATCCATGGCTTCTGGTTGGGATATGTACGTACGTTCACAGTTAGGATGACGTCGTCGATGCACTTATTAATGAAGCCAATGACTGAGGTGGTATACTCCTCAATGCCATTGCATGAATTCTGGAACATATTCCATTCTTTGCTAGCAAAACAGTCCTGTAGCACAGCATCCGCGTTGTCTGCCACGTCCGTATTGAGCGAGTCACTGGTAATGCCTGCTTTAGTTTTAGCTTGTAAGAAGGAATCAGGAGGGGAGATGTATGGTCAGATTTGCCAAATGGAGGGCGGGGGAGAGCTTTGTATACATCTCTGTGTGTGGAGTACAGGTGGTCTAGAGTTTTTTTCCCTCTCGTTGCACACGTAACATGCTGGTGAAAATGTTGTAAAACTGATTTAAGTTTGCCTGCAATAAAATCCCCGGCCACTAGGAGTGCCACTTCTGGATGAGCATTTTCTTGTTTCCTTATGGTCTTATAGAGTTGGTTGAGTGTGGTCGTAGTGCTAGCATTGGTCTGTGGTGGTAAATAGACGGCTACGAATAATATAGATGACAACTCTCTTGGTAGATAGTGTGGTCTACAGCTTATCAAAAAGCTACTCTACCTCAGGCAAGCAATACCTCGAGACTTCATTATTATTAGACATTGCGCACCAGCTGTTATTGGCAAATAGACACACACCCCACCCCTCCTCTTACCAGACGTAGCTTCTCTGTTCTGGCGGTGCATGGAAAATCCCACCAGCTCTATATTTTCTGCGTCGTCGTTCAGCCACGACTCTGTGAAACATAAGATATTACAGTTTTAAATGTCCCGTTGGTAGGATAATCTTAATAGTAGGTCATCAATTTTATTTTTATTTTTATATTGCACGTTAGCCAATAGAATGGATGGCAGTGGGAGTTTACTCGCAAGCCTACAGATTCTTAGAAAGCAGCCCGACCTGCGCCCCCTTTTTCTCCGTCTTTTCTTCATGCAAATGTCGGGGATTTGGGCCTGTTCCCGGGAAAGCAGTATATCCTTCTCGTCAGACTCGGTAAAGGAAAAAGCTTCTTCCAGTTCGAGTTGAGTAATCGCTTTTCTGATGTCCAGAAGTTATTTTCGGTCATAAGAGACGGTAGCAGCAACATTATGTACAAAATAAGTAAAAAAACAAGTTACAAACAATGTATAAAAACTCTCTCTCTCTCTCTCTCTCTCTCTCTCTCTCTCTCTCTCTCTCTCTCTCTCTCTCTCTCTCTCTCTCTCTCTCTCTCTCTCTCTCTCTCTCTCTCTCTCTCTCTCTCTCTCTTCTCAAACGACCTCTTTCAATAAAAATATTCCACCGTACCCGTCAATATGTACATACAATATGTCTTCATTGTGATACCGGCTCTTCCTTGATCTGTCAGTTGAGTGGGTGTTGTGTTGAGCAGGTGGAGGTTGACCTTCAGTCCCTCACTGAGCCATGCGCTTTAATAAAAGAACATGTAGCCACTAATACTGGCACTTATATAACATATGTAATGCTGTGTAATGGTTAACGTGTCTGTGTGTATCTTTGTGTCCATCTTTGTGTCTGTGGTTGTGTATCCATCTTTGTGCGTGTGTATGTGCTTGCGTGCCATGCTCATGCATGTGTATGTCTCCTCTAGATGAACAGAGGAGTTCAGTGAACGAGTCCAGCAGCCTGTTGGGTGGTTCACCTCGACGCCACTGTCGTAGGAAGAGCTCTCCGTACCACACAGGTCAACTTCACCCCGCGGTCAGGGTGGCAGACCTCCTCCAACACATCAACCAGATGAAGACTGGGGAGGGATACGGCTTCAAACAGGAGTATGAGGTGAGAGGGAGGGAGGGAGGGGGAGAGGGGGAGAGGGGAGAGAGAGAGAATGTGGGCATAGCATCCTTTGGGATTTAATGATGCAATTTTGGAGGCAGAAGGCATTTTAATACAGTTTCTCATCTCTGAGTCCAATGGCTTATGTGTTCAGCAGGTTGGTGCTGGAAGCGTGTTTTAATAAGCAGCAGTCAATGTAAACCTCCAGTTGCTGTTTGATACCATCTCTCAATGTAAAGCTATTTTATTCTGCTCATCTCTCTTTCAGATCCTTTTCTGTTTCTACCAAGAGTATATTAATTAAATGGCTTTCAAGTAACTTTTTTTCATTCTATTTGTGATTTACTACAAAGTCCCTCTATTCGCCCAGTAGCATTTAGCTTGTATTTGTACCGGAATCCAAACCTCCAGGATTCCAGATGCGCTTTTCGATTCATTAATCCCACCCCCCAAGGGCCCAACAAATTCCCCCTCCTAAAATCAATACCGTGGTCGCTTTTTCACTCTTCCATCGCTTTTCCGCTCCTCCCGTCTCGCTCCCTCCATCGCTCCCTAGTCTGTCGCCTGGAGAAATAAAGGAGATGGAGAGATCAGTGTGCGACTGGGGTGTTTGTGTGTGTGTGCGCATACGTGCGTGTGATGTGTGTATCAGTGTGATACTGGCTGTAGGACTTCATAACCCTTATTTCCCACTGGGCTGCCGAGGTGGCCATTGATCATGCATGCTGCAAAGGACTGTGGGAGTTTTTAAATGGCACTACAGGGTTTCTGGACCGGCGCTACAGGATTTCTGGACTGTCTCAGGTAGAACGAGGCTGATGTCAGATAGCCATAACCAGATTACAACCAACTGGTTAGACTGTCAGGTTAGATCCAATTCTCTTGACTATCTTCAGGGCTTCAACCCAGCAGGCAAAACTGGTTGAAAGGATGTCATTACAAACCAGAGCTCTAAACCCAACAGTGCAGTAATCAATATCAGTGTAGTACTATTAAATAATATAAGGTAGAACAAAAACACACAGGAAATAGAAATAATAACAATAGAAAGTAAGAAGCTATACACAGGGTCAGTTCCAATACCATATTTACAATGTGCAAGGATACTGGATCGATATAGGTATATATGTATTGGGGTAAGGTGACTAGGCATGAGGATTGATGATTAACAGAGTAGCAGCATCATGAAAGAAGATTGTATGTGGGTGTGTGTATAGTCCATTTAAATGTGTGTGCATGTTATGTGTGTGTTGGAGTGTCAGTGTATGTGAGTGTGCATAGAGGCAGTGCAAAGTTGTCTTGTGGCTTGGGGATGGAAACTGTTCAGGAGTGTTTTGGTGTCAGACTTGATGCACTGGTACCGCTTGCCGTGCGGAAGCAGAGAGTCTATGGCTTGGGTGGCTGGAGTCTTTAACGATTCTCCTGGCCTTCTTTCCACACCACCTGATATAATGGTCCTGTATGACAGGGAGCTGGGCCCCAGTGATGTACTGGGCTGTCCGCACCACCCTCTGTAGCACCATGCGATCGAGGGCGGTGCTGTTGCCATACCAAGCAGTGATGCAGTTAATCAAGATGCTCTCAATGATGTATCTGTACAACTTTTTGAGGATTTGAGTGCCCATGCCAAACCTTTTCAACCTCCTGAGGTGGAAGAGGCACTGTCGCGCTGTGTTGACCATTTTAAGTCCATAGTGATTTGGACCCTGATGAACGACCCGTTCCACTGCAGTCCTGTCAATGTGGATGGGGGCGTGCTCGCCACCCCATTTGCTGTAGTCCACGATCAGCTCCTTGGTCTTACTGATGTTGAAGGACAGGTTGTTGTCCCGGCACTACACTGCCAAGTCACTGTCCTCCCTGTAGGCTGTCTCATCGTCGCCGGTGATCAGACCTACCACCGGCGTGTCGTCAGCAAGCTTAATGATGGTGTTGGAGTCATGCGTGGCTTCAGGGGAGATAAAGAACATTGCTAGAAGAAAAGAGAATTCCATTCTGACGATCAGCAGCTGAGACCCTGATGCATGATAGTGGCGTGTTAAAGAAAGTCTGTCTATGGATTGGTTCAGTGTTAGTCAGGCTCTGCTCTAAAGTGTGTTGGTGGGAGGAGAGAGAGAAGGAGAGAGAGAGAGAGGTATCATGTCTTCACTAAGCAGGATTAGGTATAGTATTACCTGTGTAGGAGTGAGGCGCAGGTGTAATCCTCTGATCAGCATGCTGCCACTGTCCCTGGGATGTAGGTGGACCGGCCACCCCACGCTGATCCCATCCTGGGATTGGGCCGACGCTGATGAGGGATTTAGTAAGCCGGGGTTGGAGCGCCTGGATGTGCCCGGAAAAGCAGCCAGGATATAAGTTTGACTTACGCCATGAACGTGATGTGACTTGGACGCTACCGCCGCCAGCGCCACTGTG
Organism: Salvelinus sp. IW2-2015; assembly: GCF_002910315.2. Taxonomy (NCBI): domain Eukaryota; kingdom Metazoa; phylum Chordata; class Actinopteri; order Salmoniformes; family Salmonidae; genus Salvelinus; species Salvelinus sp. IW2-2015. The sequence goes on from NW_019957559.1 coordinate 168,256, forward strand.
TTTCTCCGCAAACACGTCTGTCACACTCACTCAGTCATTCTTTCTTTCTCTACTCTCTACTCTCTCGCTCTCTCATAACGTTGATTTAGATTCAATAGCTCCTATCGCGCTGTGCAGCCAGATTGTGAAAATGGTGCCATAAACATCTGTCACAAAGGTAGCACTTTAACATCAAGGTATTATAAAACACTTGGATTTTAGGCAGAACCACTCTCGATGCATAGGTAATGAGAGAGACTCAAGCTCGCCTATCTACCTCCTCTTCCTCTCCTCATCCTCTCCTCCTTTCCTCCTCTTAACTCTTGAATTCCCTCTTTCTTCCCGGCCTCCTCTCCTTCTCTTCCTCTCCTCTTCCTCGTCTCCACTCTCCTTTCCTCCTCTCCTCATGTCCTCTCCCCTCTACCTCCTCTCCTCCTCTCCTCTCCCCCTCAAGGCCAGATCCATCTCTCTTAGCCTCTTCTTCTCCTCACCGTTCTCTCATAATTGTGTCATGACAGAAATACGAGCAGTGAATATGATGGCCAAGTTACTCAGAGAACCTCAGGATAACAGTCTAAGTTGGGTAACTAAGCTAAGTGGTGAAACTAAGTGGAGATTTGGTAATAAAACTGAAAGGATATTTGAATCTGATGACACGTACAGTATATTCCTTGTGTCCTAGTGATATCTAACACTCCGGTAACCAAGCTAAGTATTTCAGTGTGCTGTTTAAATCAACTGAATGCAGAATTTTGCCTGTATGCTAACCATATCTCACTGTCTTTGTGACCACTTGTTCCTTCTCTTCTCAGAGCTTCTTTGATGGGTGGGATGTCACCAAGAAGAAGGACAAGACTAAAGGGAGACATGACAGTTTATTGGGGCGTAAGTTCTGTTCAGACCCTCACTCTGAAATGGAGTGGTATGCCATATATGGAAGAACATTTGCAGGAAAGCTACTGTAACTTAACTTTTCAAATTAGTGTACCAATTATAACATGGCCTCAAGTCAATCGCTATCGACAACCACTATTAAAAATCTTTGTTTTGTTTAACATCTTTGTTAGTGTCCCTTTAAAAGAGAATATACATCTGAAAAGACTTCCTGGTTAAATAAAGCTGACATAAAAGTCCCTCTTTCTTGTTGATGATCTCTCCCCTGTAGATGATCTCTCCCCTGTTGATGATCTCTCCCCTGTACATGATCTCACTCCTGTTGATGATCTCACTCCTGTACATGATCTCTCTCCTGTTGATGATCTCTCCCCTGTAGATGATCTCTCCCCTGTTGATGATCTCTCCCCTGTACATGATCTCTCTCCTGTTGATGATCTCTCTCCTGTAGATGCTATCTCCCCTGTAGATGCTATCTCCCCTGTAGATGATATCTCCCCTGTAGATGATCTCTCCCCTGTTGATGATCTCTCTCCTGTAGCTGCTATCTCTCCTGTAGATGATATCTCCCCTGTAGATGATCTCTCCCCTGTTGATGATCTCTCCCATGTTGATGATCTCTCTCCTGTAGATGATATCTCCCCTGTAGATGATCTCTCCCCTGTTGATGATCTCTCCCATGTTGATGATCTCTCCCCTGTTGATGATCTCTCTCCTGTAGATGATCTCTCTCCTGTAGATGATCTCTCCCCTGTTGATGATCTCTCCCATGTTGATGATATCTCCCCTGTAGATGATCTCTCTCCTGTAGATGATCTCTCCCCTGTTGATGATCTCTCTCCTGTAGATGTTGATCTCTTCCCCTGTTGATGATCTCTCCCATGTTGATGATATCTCCCCTGTAGATGATCTCTCTCCTGTAGATGATCTCTCCCCTGTGATGATGTCTCTCCTGTTGAGATTCTCTCCTCCTGTTGATGATTCTCTCTCCTGTTGATGATCTCTCCTGTTGATGATCTCTCCCTGTTGATGAGTTTCTCCCCTGTTGATGATCTCTCCCCTCTAGATGATCGTCATCGAGTCAAGCTACACTCTCTCCTAGCAGACCCCAACTCTGACTATGGCAATGCCCACTACTATAGACGTAAGTTACACGCTCTCTCTCTCTCTCTCTCTTCTCTCTCTCTCTCTCTCTCTCTCTCTCTCTCCTCTCTCTCTTCTCTCTCTCCTCTCTCTCTCTCCTCTCTCCTCTCTCTCCTCGCTACTCTTTCACGTCTGCCCACCCGCTCCTGCCTCAACTCCTCTTTACTGTCTCTGTCCACAGTTGCTCCTTAAACTGAGACTCAGCCGTACGATCAGCTGTGGGAACCAAAGATATTGCAGAGTGACTTACGATGTAAGAGGCTGCACTTCTGAGCATCCACACAGCTTCTGAGCATGCGCACGGGAGTTGGCTTTACTCTATTGCAATGTGATAGCTGTGTGACAACAACCGCTGCAGAGATTAGTCTCTCGCCTCACATGGAAGACTTCCTGATATTCACATTTTTTCTTTGTATTGTTGAGTGTTCCTTTAAGCTGTGTGTCTGGCCCAGTGCTAGAGAAGTGCTGGAGGAGGATAGACTCATGGGTAATATAATCTCTCCCAGCAGCTGTCTGTAGACTGGCCACAGGAAGGAGAGACTATTGTGTAATGTAGTCTCACCCAGTAGCTGTATGTATGCTTGAGACAGGAAGGAGACTCTTGGGTAATGTTGTCTACCCCAGTAGCAGTTTGTAGGCTGGTCACAAACGGCTAATAATAATGGCTGGAACCGAGCGAATGGAATGGCATCAAACACATAGAAACCATGTGTTTGATGTATTTGATACCATTCCACTGATTCCTCTTCAGTCACTACCATGATCCCGTCTTCCTCAATTAAGGTGTCACCAACCTCCTGTGGTCTAAGGATGTCTAGCCCAATGTTCCAGTCTACAGGGACACCCATCCGAAGTGTTTGAGGATGTGACAGTCAGAGACTCCCACTGTACTGTGTGTGTACAGGTAGTCTGTCCCAACAACCCTCTCTGGGCTTGCCTCAGTTGGCTGGCCAGTACACTGTGACAGTGAGGATATCCACTTAAAGAGGATTGTCCCCTCAACCTGGCTTTGTACCTGTATCCCTGGGGGTACTGGAATAGATTTGAGATAGACATCGTCTCAGCAACACCACAGATCCTATAAGATCCTATAAGATCCTTTAATATCCTATAAGCTAGGAGTCTCTGTGTCCTCTGTGACGGCTGACGACTCGTCCAAAAGCTCTCCTAAGTCGACTCCGAGCGGTGACTCGCTCTGTCTGTCTGATGATATCAAATGCCTGATCCTGTTCATCTGGCATTCAGTTAGTTGTGATCTCAACTGTTCAGCTCCAGTGAGTCTCATCCAGGAAGGCATAGCCAAGCCCAGTACCAGTTCATACCTCATCCCAGACACTTTCTCTCCCAGCTCTGTGTCAAAGCTGAACAGCTAGTACTGTAGCTAGTGTTGGAGGGATATACACTTCGTGTGCTTGAGCTAGGGCCAAGCAGTGTGTGTGTGTGTGTGTGTAATGTGGAGGCGTTGCTTAATACGCACGCAGTACAGGTTACGTAAAGGTGACATTCACAAAAACCTCTTTTAGCAATTATTTATTTTGTTGAACACAGTCGTTCAGTGAAGTGCCCAATGAGAGCAGGAAAGAGCGTACAGGGTTCGACTGCATTCTTCTCCCTTCGCTCAAAGAAATGGAGAATATAAGAATAAGTCAAATGGACAGAATAGAAAAGCTAAAATTGACAGAAAATAAAAGGTCAAATGAGCGCTGACTCAGCAGGTTGAGGTGGAAGGGAAGGACAATGTGTTTGGGTTGGAGATCATGGAGAGTGTTCCGCCCGTTCACCCCCTCTTGCCCTTTGTGAGCACACTGGTTCCATTCTCCGTTCACCCTCCTCTAGCTCTACCTGAAAGTTTCATTAGCATATGGGCCTTGGGAGGAAACCTGTGACATTGTTAGGGCTGTCTACACCACTGTCTGCATGTTGTGGCAGGACCCCTGACTAGCCTTCCCGCTAGGCTAACCCACCACCAGACGCCATACTAAATTATTCATGTGAGTAGGAGAAAGGGAAGAATGGAGGGGTGAATGGAGAGATGAGGGGTGGAATTAAGGGTCCACTGCCGTTCCGCCTTCTTCAGAAAGGTTTAATGGAAAAGCAGCACATTGTCTGGCTCTGATTTGGGTTAACCTAACTGTTTTCATGGATGGTGGGGCTTGGGCTTGACTAGATAGGAGGAGGGTTGGGTCGTAGTAAAAGTATAGTATGTTTTGTTCACTTAGTGTTCCATGACCACAACAACTACAGGAAGTTCAAGAAAAAAACTTTGGTTTCTACCTCTTTGCCATGGCAACAGTGTGTGAGGCATGATGAAACAATCTCTCTCTCTCTCTCTCTCTCTCTCTCTCTCTCTCTCTCTCGCTCTCTTGCTCTCTCTCATCCCCCTGTTCTTTAATCTCAATAATTTGTTTATTTTTCCTTGCTCCCTTCCTTCCTTCTTTCTCTCTTTCTCCTTCCCTCTTTTCTTAACCTCTGGGACCTCTTAGATCCGGATAAACAGGGAAGTAAGTACGACTTCTTCTCTTTCTTTTCCATCTATCTTCCCGCTCACCCTGTGCCCTCTGCGTACCCCCTTTCTTCCTTTCCATCGCTCCACCACTTTCTAATCTCTCTGTCTATGAGCCCTCCCCCCCAGCCCTAGGCACCAGCTGCTCCCCAGAGTTTAATTTAGCCGAACCTGCTCTGCTACACCACTACACTCACTCTCATCTGCAGCCAGACTAGACTCACTTAGAGTAAAGGATTTGTATGAGGTTTGTCTGTCCCCCATCACAGCAGAGATGACACAAAGCATGTCTTACTGCAGGCAAGTCTGTCCCAATAGACAGAACCAGCCGTTAGAACTTTGTATTATATATTACACCTGTCCCCCATCAGAAATCGCACAAAGGAACCAATGGTAGGAGCACAGTCTAAGGGTGAATCCTAAATGCCCCCCTATTACCTATACAGTGCGCTACTTTTGGCCAGAGCCTCAGAGGTCTCAGTCTATTCCCTATATAGTTAATTACTTTTGGCTAGAGCTCAGATATGCCCTGAAGGCAGTAGAGATCCATGCAGATAAATCATGCAGGGCCAAAGCCAGGACAGATACACACATTCAGCTCCAGTGGTGGAAAAAGTACCCAATTGTCATAAAATTTTACTTGAGTAAAAGTAAAGATACTTTAATAGAAAATGACTCAAGTAAAAGTGGGGAATGACCATTGATGTTCTCTTGATAAGTGTGTGAATTAGACAATTTTCCTGTCCTGCTAAGCATTCAAAATGTAACGAGTACTTTTGGGTGTCAGGGAAAATGTATGGAGTAAAAAGTACAATATTTTTCTTAGGATGTAAGTGAAGTAAAGTAAAAGTTGTCAAAAAATATATATTATTAAAGTAGTGCAGATACCCCCCCAAAAAACGATTAAGTATTACTTTCAAAGTATTTTTTCTTAAGTACTTACAACACTGCTCAGCTCAGATGAGACACAGCGAAGGGCTTCACAGGAAACACTGCACTGCCAGAGCCGGAACATAAACATGACTGTTTCAACACTGTTTTCTGCCCCTGTATCAAATTCGTTGGAGTTTCTCATACAAGATTGTCATACAGCATTTGGGCTAATCTTCAACCCATGGCAGGCTATCTAGCTGGGTCAAAATAGATTGGTTTGAAGGGGTCCAACTTGCTGTGAAAGAAGAGAACATGTAAAGGGAGAGATTGCCAACTTTGTATTGGCTTTCTTCTTGCTTTCCATCTTTGGGCAATTGCTTTTCATCTCATCATGTTGCGACGCTGTGGATGATTGGTTTTGTCATGGTTTAAGTGTGTGGGGAGCATGAGAGTCTTTTTCCTCATTTTGAAATTCACACTGCTTGATGTGATGCTGTCTGCTCACTGTAGCGGGAAGATGGTGGGTTGCCTAGGTGACAGACAGGAAAGCACACACACACAGTGAAGCAGAGAGGATCATGGGAAGGATGGGAATGGGGTCACTGCACTCTAGCATGGCGATGTCATCCATTCCTGTCTCTCTGTGTGCACTGGCCACTTATGGAATGGAATGAGTTGTAGTGTTGTGTGTAGTGGGTGTGTGGGGTGATGTGTGTGTGTGTGTGAAGTCTGAGGTGGGTGTTGTGTGTGTGGTGTGGTGTCTGCGTCAGTGTGTGTGTGTGTGTGTGTGGTGTGTGTAGTGTGTGTGTGGTGTGTGGTTGTGTGTGTTGTGTGTGTGGTGTGTGTGTGTGTATCCTTATAGCCGCCAGTGAGAGGGGACCATGCCCAGGGCTGGAGGATTTGTCTTGCTTTATATTCTTCTCTCTCTCTCTCTCTCTCTCTCTCTCTCAAACACACCATACTCAGGGCTGGTTAATTTGTCTTGCTCAGAGTGCTGAGTTAGTCTGGACACACACATACCATGACTAGCCATCCCATCTGAGTGTCCAGGCTGGATCATAGCACAGTAATGCCCCCCCCCCCCGACATATCAGTCAGTGTCAATTTGCTGAAATGAAAGCATTATAATATTTCACTTTTGAAGGAACCTTGTGTACTTTATTATTGCTTTATACCTAAACAGATCATGTCAAAATGCTGCCTGAACAAAACAAAAAGTAATTGGTAGGAGGAAGCTGCCCAATGAGAAAATGACGGTCCCTCTCTCTAGACAGTTATGGCCGCTGTAGAGAAATCTCCTTTAACTCCCTGTAATCCAACAGTCCAACCTTTACAATATGAAAACATTAAACTATGAAAACCACTTGTTATTATATCTAGGTGGAAGATGAATACAATGCAAGCTTCACTACATATTCAGTGTCATTCAATACCCGATCAGAAATAAGAGAGGAGAGGAGACTGAGGAAGGGGGTGGTGTTGGTTCTTTATAGTGACTCCAGGGACTGGTGTTTACACTGTGTTACTCTGATGTTCAACCCTCTCTCTTTCGCTCTCTTTCTTTTTACCTCCATCTCTTTCTCTCTTTTTTTCACAGGGGTACCAGCGATCAAACCACTTTATAGCCACCCAAGGTGAGTGCCCTTGGAATAGTTTTTCAGAAATCAATGAATGGTAATATACCTTATTCTGCGTGTGTACTGTATGTATGTGTGTGCATGAGCAGCCAAGCCTCCCAGTTGTTGATATTAAAATAATGATTTGAATTATTAATGTGTAAACACACTGGCTGGTGCTCCATCACGTTGTGTGTCTGGGTGTATCTCTATTCTCTACCACCCAAACATCTCTCTCTCTCTCAATTCAAGGGGCTTTATTGGCATGGGAAACATATGTTAACGTTGCGAAAGCAAGTGAAGTAGATAATATAAAAAAGTGAAATAAACAATAAAAATGAATAATAAGCATTACACTCACAGAAGTTCAAAAATAATAAAGACATTTCAAATGTCATATTATGTATATATACAGTGTTGTAACGATGTACAAATGGTTAAAGTACAAAAGGGAAAATAAATAAACACAATTATGGGTTGTATTTACAATGGTGTTTGTTCTTCACTGGTTGACCTTTTCTTGTCGCAACAGGTCACAAATMTTGCTGCTGTGATGGCACACTGTGGTATTTCACCCAGTAGATATGGGAGTTTATCAAAATTGGGTTTCTTTTCGAATTCTTTGTGGATCTGTGTAATCTGAGGGAAATATGTGTCTCTAATATGGTCATATATTTGTCAGGTTAGGAAGTGCAGCTCAGTTTCCACTTAATTTTGTGTGCAGTGTGCATATAGCCTGTCTTCTCTTGAGAGCCAGGTCTGCCGACGGCGGCCTTTCTCAATAGCACGGCAAAGCTATTGACTATGCACTGAGTCTGTGCATAGTCAAAGCTTTCCTTAAGTTTGGGTCAGTCACAGTGGTCTGGTATTCTGCCGCTGTGTACTCTCTGTTTTAGGGCCAAATAGCATTCTAGTTTGCTCAGATTTTTTGTTAATTCTTTTCAATGTGTCAAGTAATTATCTTTTTGTTTTCTCATGATTTGTTTGCGTCTAATTGTGTTGCTGTCCTGGGGATCTGTGGGGTCTGTTTGTGTTTGTGAACAGAGCCCCAGGACCAGCTTGCTTAGGGGATTCTTCTCTAGGTTCATCAGCTTCCTTTTATGTGGTTGTAGAATGTAACGGCTCTTTTCTGTATTTTTATCATTAGCGGGTAGCAGCCTAATTCTGCTCTCCATGCATATGTTTGCAGAATTCTGCATGCAGAGTCTCAATTTGGTGTTTGTGCCATTTTGTGAATTATTGGTTGGTGAGCAGACCCCAGACCTCACAACCATAAAGAGCAATGGGTTCTGTAACCGATTCAGGTATTTCTAGCCAGACCCTAATTGGTATGTCGAATTTTATGTTCCTTTTGATGGCATCGAAGGCCCTTCTTGCCTTGTCTCTCAGATTGTTCACAGCTTTGTGGAAGTTACCTGTGGGGATGATGTTTAGGCCAAGGTATGAATAGTTTTTTTTGTGCTCTAGAGCAACGGTGTCTAAATTAAATTTGTATTTGTGGTCCTGGCGACTGGACCTTTTTTGGAACACCATTATTTTGGTCTTACTGAGATTTACTGTCAGGGCACAGGTCTGGCTGAAGCTGTGCAGAAGATCTAGGTGCTGCTGTAAGCCCTCCTTGGTTGGTGACAGAAGCACCCGATAATCAGCAAACAGTAGACATTTGACTTCAGATTCTAGTAGAGTGAGGCTGTGTGCTGCAAACTGTTCTAGTGCCCTCGCCAATTCATTGACATCCACTACCGGTTAAAAGTTTTAGAACACCTACTCATTCAAGGGTTTTTCTAGATTTGTACTATTTTCTACATTATTGAATAATAGTGAAGACATCAAAACTATGAAATAACACATATGTAATTATGTAGTAACTAAAAAACAAATCAAATTATATTTTATATTTGAGATTTTTGAAATACCCATCCTTTGCCTTGATGACAGCTTTGTACACTATTGGCTTCTCTCAACCAGCTTCAGGAGGTAGTCACCTGGATTGAATTTCAATTAACAGGTGTGTCTTGTTAAGTTAGTTTGTGGAATTTATTTCCTTCTTAATGCATTTGTGCCAATAAGTTGTGTTTTGACAAGGTAAGGGTGGTATACAGAACATATACCTATTTTTGGTAAAAGACCAAGTCCATATTATGGCAAGAACAGCTCCAATTAGAAAACAGAAATGACAGTCCATCATTACTTTAAGACATGAAGGTCAGTCAATACGGAATATTTCAAAAACCTTTAACGTTTCTTCAAGTGCAGTCGCAAAAACCATCAAGTGCTATGATGAAACTGACTCTCACGGGGACCACCACAGGATTGTAAGACCCAGAGTTACCTCTGCTGCAGAGGATAAGTTCATTAGAGTTTCCAGCCTCAGAAATTGCAGCCCAAATAAATGATTCACAGAGTTCAAGTAACAGACACATCTCAACATCAACTGTTCAGAGGTGACTGTGTGAATCAGGCCTTCATGGTTGAATTACTGCAAATAAACCACTACTAAAGGACACGAATAAGAAGAAGAGACTTGCTTGGGGCAAGAAACAAGAGCAATGGACATTAGACAGGTGGAATACGTCCTTTGGTCTGGAGTTCAAATTTTAGATTTTTGGTTCCAATCACTGTGTCTTTGTGAGACGCGGTGTGGGTGAACGAATGATCTCCGCAAGTGTATTTCCCACCATAAAGCATGGAGGAGGAGGTGTTATGGTGTGGGGGTTCTTTGCTGGTGACACTGATTTATTTAGAATTCAAGGCACACTTAACCAGCATGGCTACCACAGCATTCTGTAGTGATACGCCATCCCATCTGGTTTGGGCTTAGTGGGACTAGCATTTGTTTTTCAACAGGACAATGACCCAACACACCTCCAGGCTGTGTAAGGGCTATTTTAACCAAAGAAGGAGAGTGATGGATGTGCTGCATCAGATTATCTGGCCTCCACAATCCCCCGACTCAACCAAACTGAGATGGTTTGGATGAGTCGGACCGCAGAGTAAAGGAAAAGAAGCCAACAAGTGCTCAGCATATGTGGGAACTCCTTCAAGACTGTTGGAAAAGCATTCCAGTGAAGGTGGTTGCGAGAATGCAAAGAGTGTGCAAAGCTGTCATCAAGGCAAATGGTGGCTATTTTGAAGAATCTGAAATATAAATATATTGTGATTTGTAAAAAAAAAAAAAAAAAAAACGGGTTACTACATGATTCCGTAGGTGTTTTTCATAGTTTTAAATAAAGAAAAAACCTTGAATGAGTAGGTGTTCTAAAACTTTGACCGGTAGTGTATATGTTGAAGAGGGTGGGGTTTAAGATGCATCCCTGTCTCACCCCACGGCCATGTGGAAAAGAAATGTGTGTGTTTTTTCACCAATTTTACGCGCAGACTTGTTGTTTGTGTACATGGATTTAAACTGTCATATGTTTTTCCCCAACACACTTTCCATCAATTTGTATAGCAGTACATACAGTCCCTCAATCAGCCTGACTAACCGTGTCTGTATGTAGCCTCGCTACTTTTATAGCCTCGCTACTGTATATAGCCGGTCTTTTACTGTTGTTTTATTTCTTTAAACCTATTGTTCACTAATACCTTTTTGCACTATTGGTTAGAGCCTGTAAGTTTATTTTTATTTCACCTTTATTTAACCAGGTAGGCATTGAGAACAAGTTCTCATTTACAATTGCGACCTGGCCAAGATAAAGCAAAGCAGTTCGACACATACAACAACACATAGTTACCATGGAGTAAAACAAACATACAGTCAATAAACAGTAGAAAAAAACAAGTCTATATACAATGTGAGCAAATGAGTGAGATAAGGGCAATAAAAGGCAATAAAAGGCCATGGTGCCGAAGTAAATACAATTATGCAAGTAAAACACTGGAATGGTAGATTTGCAGTGGAAGAATGTGCAAAGTGAGATAGAAATAATGGGGTGCAAAGGAGCAAATAAATAAATACAGTAGGGGGAGAGGTAGTTGTTTGGGGTAAATTATAGATGGGCTATGTACAGGTGCAGTAATCTGTGAGCTGCTCTGACAGCTGGTGCTTAAAGCTAGTGAGGGAGATAAGTGTTTCCAGTTTCAGAGAGTTTTGTAGTTCGTTCCAGTCATTGGCAGCAGAGACTGGAAGGAGAGGCGGCCAAAGGAAGAATTGGTTTGGGGTGACCAGAGAGAATACCTGCTGGAGCACGTGCTACAGGTGGGTGCTGCTATGGTGACCAGCGAGCTGAGATAAGGGGACTTGGAGCCAGTGGGTTTGGCGATGAGTATGAAGCGAGGGGCCAGCCAACGAGAGCGTACAGGTCGCAGTGGTGGGTAGTATATGGGGCTTTGGGTGACAAAACGGATAGCACTGTGATAGACTGCATCCAATTTATTGAGTAGGGTATTGGAGGCTATTTTGTAAATGACATCGCCAAAGTCAAGGATCAGTAGGATGGTCAGTTTTACAAGGGTATGTTTGGCAGCATGAGTGAAGGATGCTTTGTTGCGAAATAGGAAGCCAATTCTAGATTTAACTTTGGATTGGAGATGTTTGATGTGAGTCTGGAAGGAGAGTTTACAGTCTAACCAGACACCCAGGTATTTGTAGTTGTCCACATATTCTAAGTCAGAACCGTCCAGAGTAGTGATGTTGGAGGGGCGGGCAGGTGCAGGCAGCATTCGGTTGAAGAGCATGCATTTAGTTTTACTTGTATTTAAGAGCAATTGGAGGCTACGGAAGGAGAGTTGAATGGCATTGAAGCTCATCTGGAGGGTTGTTAACACAGTGTTCAAGGAAGGGCCAGAAGTATACAGAATGGTGTAGAGGTGGATCAGAGACTCACCAGCAGCAAGAGCGACATCATTGATGTATACAGAGAAGAGAGTCGGTCCAAGAATTGAACCCTGTAGCACCCCCATAGAGACTGCCAGAGGCCCGGACAACAGGCCCTCCGATTTTACACACTGAACTCTATCAGAGAAGTAGTTGGTGAACCAGGTGAGGCAATCATTTGAGATACCAAGGCTATCGAGTCTGCCGATGAGGATGTGGTGATTGACAGAGTCGAATGCCTTGGCCAGGTCAATGAATACAGCTGCACAGTATTGTTTCTTATCGATGGCGGTTAAGATATCGTTTAGGACCTTGAGCGTAGCTGAGGTGCACCCATGACCAGCTCTGAAACCAGATTGCATAGCGGAGAAGGTATGGTGGGATTCGAAATGGTTGGTAACCACTACACCTTCCTAAGTAAGCACTACACCTGTTGAATTCGGCGCACGTGACAAATAAACTTTGATTTGATTTGAAACCCTCATGCCAAATTGAGTCAAAGGCTTTTTTGAAATCAACAAAGCATGAGAAGACTTTGCCTTTGCTTTGGTTTGTTTGTTTGTCAATTAGGGTGTGCAGAGTGAATATGTGGTCTGTCGTACAATACTTTGGTAAAAAGACAATTTGACATTTGCTCAGTACATTGTTTTCACAAGTCTTTTGTTAATGATAATGCAAAGGATTTTCCCAAGGTTGCTGTTGACTCATATCCCACGGTAGTTATTGGGGTCAAATTTGTCTCCACTTTTGTGGATTGGGGTGATCAGTCCTTGGTTCCAAATATTGGGGAAGATGCCAGAGCTAATGATGATGTTAAAGAGTTTAAGTATAGCCAATTGGAATTTGTTGTCTGTATATTTGATCATTTCATTGAGGATACCATCAACACCACAGGCCATTTTGGGTTGGAGGGTTTTTATTTTGTCCTAACCCTAACCCTAGTTCATTCAAGGTAATTGGAGAATCCAGTGGGTTGTTGTAGTCTTTAGTAGTTGATTCTAAGATGTGTATTTGATCATGTATATGTTTTTGCTGTTTGTTCTTTGTTATAGAGCCAAAAATAATGGAGAAGTGGTTTACCCATACATCTCCTTTTTGGAAAGATAACTATTCTTGTTGTTGTTTGTTTAGTGTTTTCTGATGGTGGTTAGAGTCTATGGATTCTTTAATTATGTTGAGCTGATTTCTGACGTGCTGTTACTTCTTTTTCAGTAGTGTATTTCTGTATTGTTTTAGTGATTCACCATAGTGAAGGCGTAGACTCAGGTTTTATGGGTCTCTATGTTTTTGGTTGGACATATTTCTCGATTTCTTTCTTAGGTTTTTGTATTCTTCATCAAAACATTTGTCATTGTTGTTCATTTTTTTTGGTTTTATTTTTGACATTTTTAGATTGATATGGAAGCTGAGAGATCAAATATACTGTTTAGATTCTGCCAAGTTTACACCTTGAAGCGACTGCTCCAAAACCGCCATAAAAAAGTCAGACTACGGTTTGCAACTGCACATGGGGACAAAGATCGTACTTTTTGGAGAAATGATCTCTGGTCTGATGAAACATAAATAGAACTGTTTGGCCATAATGACTATCGTTATGTTCGTTAAAGCCCTGACCTCAATCCTATAKACTATTTGTGGGCAGAACTGAAAAAGTGTGTGCGAGCAAGGAGGCCTACCCACCTGATTCAGTTACACCAGCTCTGTCAGGAGAAATGGGCCAAAATTCCACCAACTTATTTTGGGAAGCTTGTGGAAGGCTACCTGAAATGTTTGACCCAAGTTAAACAATTTAAAGGCAATGCTACCAAATACTAATTGAGTGTATGTAAACTTCTGACCCGATGGGAATGTGATGAAAGAAATAAAAGCTGAAATAAATCATTCTCTCTACTATTATTCTGACATTTCACATTCTTAAAATAAAGTGGTGAACCTAACTGACCTAAGACAGGGAGATTTTACTCTGATTAAATGTCAGGAATTGTGAACAACTGAGATTAAATGTATTTGGCTAAAGTGTATGTAAACTTCTGACTCTCTCCCTCTCCAGCTCTCCAGGTCTAGTTAAGGGGGTGTTGTTGAACCTTGGCGTGATCCTGGACAACACCCTGTCGTTCTCAACTAACATCAAGGCGGTGACCCGTTCCTGTAGGTTCATGCTCTACAACATTCGCAGAGTACGACCCTGCCTCACGCAGGAAGCGGCGCAGGTCCTAATCCAGGCACTTGTCATCTCCCGTCTGGATTACTGCAACTCGCTGTTGGCTGGGCTCCCTGCCTGTGCCATTAAACCCCTACAACTCATCCAGAACGCCGCAGCCCGTCTGGTGTTCAACTTTCCCAAGTTCTCTCACGTCACCCCGCTCCTCCGCTCTCTCCACTGGCTTCCAGTTGAAGCTCGCATCCGTTACAAGACCATGGTGCTTGCCTACGGAGCTGTGAGGGGAACGGCACCTCCGTACCTGATCAGGGCTCTGATCAGGCCCTACACCCAAACAAGGGCACTGCGTTCATCCACCTCTGGCCTGCTCGCCTCCCTACCTCTGAGGAAGTACAGTTCCCGCTCAGCCCAGTCAAAACTGTTCGCTGCTCTGGCACCCCAATGGTGGAACAAACTCCCTCACGACGCCAGGTCAGCGGAGTCAATCACCACCTTCCGGAGACACCTGAAACCCCACCTCTTTAAGGAATACCTAGGATAGGATAAAGTAATCCTYCTAACCCCCCCCCCCCCTTAAAAGAGTTAGATGCACTATTGTAAAGTGGTTGTTCCACTGGATATCATAAGGTGAATGCACCAATTTGTAAGTCGCTCTGGATAAGAGCGTCTGCTAAATGACTTAAATGTTAATGTTAAATGTTGTTGTTCTGGACTGTTTTCTGAGTCTGTTCTGACTGGAATGTAATCATCTGCTGTTCCAGCTCCACCTGCCTTACCTCCAGCCGGGTGAATGTATCCCTCATTTCAATGAGGGAGTGGTATTCTGTGCTGGGAGGCTGACTTTCCGCTTGGGGTTGCTCATCTGTGGGGTTATGTAATGAAGAGATCCGGGCTGATCCGCTCTCGGTGGGGGTATCTTTCTCATGGGAGAGCTTCTCCTGCTGAGCTATTTCTTTGATTACGTGAAAGTCCAGCTGAAAATGTTTGCGGTTGCCCTGTACCAATACTGTTCCAGACTTACAAAGATTTATATTAGATGACTCAGAGTCCTCGTTGTCTAGTATCCTGAGGGGTAGTGTGTTAATATAGCACTGTGCCATGCCAGGGGATGGTCTGTGTGGAAGATAAGGTTGCTTTTGTTCCCATTTTTATAATAGTCATCAAAAAGTGTCTCTTGATTTTCCGTAAGGAGCTTCATTTTGTACTCTTTTCATGTCTTATTATTCTTTACATACACAGGGTACTGTATTTGTATTACCTCTGAAGAGCAGGAGGGTGCTTCTAAGGCCTCTCCATTTGGTTGGTGCTCTCCTGCCATTGTTGGGCTCAAGGGCTTTGACACCTTTCGCTTCACAAGTCAGTGCTAATTGAAGTTGTATCTCTTTTTCCTAGCAAGCTTGGTAGCCTTAGCATTCATCCTTATAAAGTACAATCTATCATTGTAATGTATTTTTCTTCTTGGCGTTTGAAAGTAAAAAATAGCTTCAGACTAAGCATTACTCACTCAGATCCAGGTTGGATGGTGTTTTCAGGTTTCTGTTTGTTTGTCAGAGCATTTGCTGTATAGCTTGGGAATAATAACCCTTCGGTGTAGGAAGCATTCCAGGAAATTAAACTCACAGACACTATTTTAACAGTTTTGGAAACTTTAGAGTGTTTCCTATCCAAATCTACCGGTTATATGCATATCATATCTTCTGGGCCCGAGAAACAGGCCGTTTAATTTGGGCATGCATTTCATCCACAATTCCGAATGCTGCCCCCTACCCTAGAGAAGTTAATCCCATTGAGAACTTGTGGTCAATCCTCAAGAGGAGGGTGGACAAACCAAACCACACAAATTCTGACAAACTCCAAGCATTGATTATGCAAGAATGGGCTGCCATCAGTCAGGATGTGGCCCAGAAGTTAATTGACAGCATACCAGGGCAGATTGCAGAGGTCTTGAAAAAGAAGGGTCAACACTGCAAATATTGACTCTTTGCATCAACTTCATGTAATTGTCAATAAAAGCCTTTGACACTTATGAAATGCTTGTAATTATACTTCAGTATTCCATAGTAACAACTGACAAAAATATCTAAAGACACTGAAGCAGCAAACTTTGTGGAAATTAATATTTGTGTCATTCTCAAAACTTTGGGCCACGACTGTACATACATACAGTGCATTCGGAAACTATTCAGACCCCTTGACTTTTTCCACATTTTGTTACTTTGCTGCCTTATTCTAAAATGTATTAAACAATTTTTTTCATCAATCTACACACAATACCCCATAATGACAAAGCGAAAAACGTTTTTAGAAATATTTGCAAATGTATTCAAAATAAAAAACAGATGTCTTATAAGTATTCAGACCCTTTGCTATGAGGCTCGAAAATGAGCTCAGGTGTATCCAGGACAAGTCTCCAGGACAATGTCCTTGAGTGGCCCAGCCAGAGCATGGAACCCAGTCAAACATCTCTAAATGTGATATTTCAGTTTTTATTTTTAATTAATTAGCAAAAAGGCTGCAACCTAACAAAACAACTTTTCCATATGTTGTTACATCACAGCCATATTCTAAAATGTATTGAATAGTTTTTTTCCCTCATCAATCTGCACACAATACTCTAACATGAAGGCCTGATTGGTATAGTGCTGCAAAGATGGTTATCCTTCTGGAAGGTTCTCCCATCTCCACAGAGGAACTCTAGAGCTATGTCAGAGTGACCATCGGACTCTTGGTCACGTCCTTGAACAAGGTCCTTCTCCCCCGATTGCTCGTTTTGGCCGAGCAGCCAGCTTTAGGGAGAGTCTTGGTGGTTCCAAACTTCCATTGAAGAATGGTGGAGGCCACTGTGTTCTTGGAGGCCTTCAAAGCTGCAGCCAATGCTGCTTGGTTTTTGTTCTGACATTCACTGTCAATTATATATTATACCTTATATAGACTGGTGTGTGCATTAGCAAATCATGTCCAATCAATTGAATTTACCACAGGTGGACTCCAATCAAGTTGTAGAAACATCTCAAGGATGATCAATGGAAACAGGTTGCACCTGAGCTCAATTTAGATTTTTTAGCAAAATGTCTGAATACTTATGTAAATAAGGTTTTTCTGTTATTTATTTTTAATACATTTGCAAACATTTCTAAAAACTGTTTTCGCTTTGTCATTATAGGGTATTGTGTTGTAGATTGCTGAGGATTTTTTATTTAATCCATTTTAGAATAAGGCTGTAATGTAACAAAATGTGGAAATAGTCAATGGGTCTGAGTACTTTCCAAAGGCACTTTTTAAAAATATTCTATATTTCAGGGATGCCCAACCTTGTCCTGGAAAGCTAGACTCCTTCAGGCTTCAGCTAGACTCCTTCAGGCAACCCTAATCTCTCTCTCTCTTCTCTCTCTCTCACACTCACTGGCTGGTTACTACATCATGACCTGTGTCTGGGTAGATTTTTTCTACAACCTGAACCCCACTTTTCTCTACAGTTAGTCACATGTAGCTGTATTTAGCCTACTGATTCTGTTACAGAACATTAGCTGTATATTCTCTGTGATTCTCTGTCTCTCCTCCCCCAGTCTGTGGAATAGTTCTCCTTCTCCCTGAAGTCTGGACCTAGACATTGGATTCCCACAACACCCCGTCATATATATATATATATATACACAAACCCACACACACACACCACAACACACACACACACACACACACACACACACACAACCCAAACACACACAACACACCACACACAACACACCCACACACACACACACAACACACACACACACACACACACACACACACACCCACTCTACAGTATACACATGCTTATGCATACATATTACATAGCCACTGGCCAATGTAGCTCTGTAACTCAGGCAGACTGAATACATTTTAGAATTCATGGTAAAAAAAACAGCGGGCCAGATGAGATTGAAGGTTGAACTAACACCGTGTGTATACATGTATATACTGTATGTATACTTGTGTGTAGGCACTAGGCAGGTGCCTGGAGCAAAACTGGTGTCCAAGGATGAAATGTTGGAGGCAGTGGAGGAGAGTTTCTCTGAAGCCCTGTGTCCACACAGCAACATTACGCTGAGCATATAGATTTGCCCTGGGAGGATCCACCCATATGTGTCACTCTTATGGCAGCCTTGGCCCTCCGGCCCTTTGGGCCTTTTGCCCCTCTGGCCCTCAGTGAGGAGTGCTGCTGAAAATGGAACAAAATGTTGTCATATTAATAATACAGTAGACTCCACGTGGGTGATCGGTGCTAGGAATCTCAAGTAGGATCGATCCACTGTTAAGGTACGAACACTGCACAGAAACACTGCTAGTAGCAGGGGGAACAAAACTCATCCCTGACAGTTAGTCTGTGCCCTTAGCACCCCTGTTCTCAAAGACAGCCAAGGTTTTCCTCTCCTCTCTTCTCCCTGTTGTACCCAACAGCCTTCACAACAGAGCCTTGTAGGATGCAGAGTCTGCCCTGGGGCTACATCAGCAGCTATCACACTGTTCTATCAGCTTCATGTTGTTAAGACAAACTGTGAAATAAACTGCAGAAACAACAACCCCCTTGTGTTTCTATGCTAACTACAGCAGCCTCTGGAAACATAATGCACTGTGGGTTCAGAGTAGGGCTGGGCGGTATACCGTATTTTACAATATCAGCATTAATGCACGGACCGGGTTGGGTTTTTACTTTACCTTCTATAACTGTATTTGAATGTTTGGTTTGTTACATGCGATACGCCGTGTGTAACGTCCATTTTTATAGTTTACTCTGCTACTTGAGTCATCTCTCTCTGCTTTCTCTCTCTCTCTCTCTCTCTATACCACTTTCCACACAGACCTAGCTCCGCCCCCTGTCACTCAAGGAGCGCATTTGTTGTTCCTCGACCACGAGACACTTGCGTACAGTCTGCATGGTCAATGCAGCTCATGCAACAATGTTGATGACAATGATGCTGTTTTCACTTTCCTTCTCAAATCAAATCAAATTTGATTGGCCACATACACATGGTTAGCAGATGTTATTGCGAGTGTAGTGAAATGCTTGTGCTTCTAGTTCCGGCAGTGCAGCAATATCTAACATGTAATCTAACAATTCCACAGCAGCTATATAATACACAAAAAAATCTAAGTGAAGTAATGGACTAAGAATATCTACATATAAATATATGGATGAGCAATGGCAGAGCGGCATAGGCAAGATGCAATAGATGGTATAAAATACTGTATATACATATGAGATGAGTAATAAGTCATTCTTAATATAAATCCACTAGTGTTCTATAATTACACTATTAGTTTGTGTTTCTTACATTGCAAATGGCTAGTTTGTCTTTTCTTCGCAAGTTGGGCCTAAATCATCTTAGCCACTAATGCTAATTGCTAGTTAGCTGGCTAGCTACCTATTAAATGTACTGAGTAAGAGCAAACATAACTAGCTATACAGCCTGATAATACCAGTGATGGTGTAGACCTAAATCAGCATGTAGTTTGTGCAACAGTATCCTCTAAATCAAAAAGGATTATGTGAAGCATGAATATGTTCGCTACATGAAGTAGCTAAGAGAAAACATTAAATGTAGCCAAAGATTATAGGGTCCCCTAAGAAACGCTTATCAACACTTTGGTTCCTTCAGTGTCACAATAACTCCTCCCTGGCATTTTCATTCGTTGTCATGTTAGTGGGCATTCAAGTGCCCACTAACATATTCTAACTATAGAATTAGAATAATCATTCTATTTCCATGATTCCAACAGTTCACCAAAGTGTTTTGATCTAAATCGCAAGTCAAATCACAAATGCGATTTTTGGTTAAAAATGAGGCCTAGATTATTAGTCCATATCATGCATGTGTGGCAGAATGGAATTTATCTCAAATGAGTGCAGGAAATGCAGAACAATATTTTGGGTTGAATTGAACAGTGTAAAACAATCAGAATGGAGAAAGACCCACGAACTACTCATAAAGTAAATTTTGAACTTTTATTATAAAAAAAAAAGCCATGGTATTTGTTCACCCTCACATTATTCTACCAGATGTATGACATAGAGGCGTGTGATATCATCAAGCTCACAGTATAAAGAAATCAATGAAACTGCTATCACGTCCAGTGGGAATGAGATTTCTGAGATTTCTGTGATTGAGTTGAGCCTCACCGGAAAAATTTGATGTTGATGACGTTTGTTGTTTGCACAACAGCTGTGGATTTGTGGGTGTATTGAAATGACAGTCTTCCAGCAGATGCTAGGAGAGCAGAGAGGGGAACGAGAGGAGTGGAGAGCCATGGTTCATAAAATTATACTGTTACTCTTGTCTCTGGCATGGATTCTACAGGCCCGACCCTGATGGTTATTGCTACTATTTATACTGACTTATGATCCTATTTCTCCTCCCTCTATCCCTGCTTTTTATACTCCACCTCCCCCTCCCCTTCCTCCTCCTGTCTTTCCTCCTCCTCCTCCTCCTCCTCCTCATCCACCTCCTCCCCCTTCTCTCCTTGTCCTGTCCTCATCCTCCTCTACCCCCCTCCACCTCCTTTTGTCTTCCCTCCTCCTCCTGTCATCCTCCTCTTCCTCCCCCTTCTCCACTCATTGTCCTCTCCTCGTCCTCCTCATACTCTCCCTCCTTCTTCCCTCCTCCTCCACCTTCTCCTCTCCTCGTCCTCCTCTCCTCCCCCTCAGGTCCCAAGCAGGAGATGATCTATGACTTCTGGAGGATGGTGTGGCAGGAGAATTGCTTCAGTATCGTCATGATCACTAAACTGGTGGAGGTGGGCAGGGTAGGTTACTCTCCCTTTTGGTTCTTTTGAAAGCTTACTCTTTACATAGGCCTATAGAAGAACTGCCAGTGAAATAAAATAGCTATGTATTATAAGTCTACAACCCAGTGGGCAAAACTGGTTGAAATGACAACCAGATTACAACCATAAAGTCGTCCACCTTTTCTCACTGGAAACAGGAAGGCTAGAAGAATGATTGTCATGGGCTACGTACTGTATTGTATTGATTTTGCTCTTGAATGTTGGTTTAAAGTGTAACCGACTGTAGACCCTGATTAAGGTCCAAATGTTCTGTGTGTTGTGTGTGTTCAGATGAAGTGCTGTAAGTATTGGCCCGAGGACAGTGAACTCTATGGAGACATCAAGATCACACTGCTGAAGACGGAAACACTGGCCGAGTACACTGTTCGCACCTTTTCTATGGAGCGGGTGAGCGAATAGTCAAAGTCATTCTGTCTAACAAATTATACATAATTTGAAAATGTATTGGTTCCTGGGATCACATCCAATTTGAGAGTGTTTTGTTTACTCCATTTGTTCAGCCAGGCAGTTTATTGAGAACACAGCCTTTATAGAGGCATTGATATCTAACAAATAATGAATCATTTTAATGTTAATTGTTCCTTGAGTTATTCCTCATGTTTAAATAAAGAGGTCTTAATAAATGTCCTACTGTGCCAACTTTATGTGTCTGTTTGTTGATCATGATATTGATTAGACCCTCTGTATTCTCCCCTCCAGAGGGGCTACCCAGCGAAACATGAGGTGTGTCAGTTCCACTTCACCTCCTGGCCAGAGCACGGTGTTCCCTACCACGCCACAGGCCTGCTGGCCTTCCTACGCCGGGTCAAGGCCTCCACACCCCCCGATGCTGGGCCCGTGGTCGTCCACTGCAGGTAACGGACCATCTTACATCACATCCTGTCTGTGTGAAGCAGTGTTGCATAAAAAAGTCTTAGACTCTCTTTATTTTATAGTTGTCGATTTGTGTGTATTTTAGCCTGTATAGATCTCTTGCTCCTGACTTTATGTCCTGACCCCTTCCCCTTGTTGACCCCTGACCTCTCTCCTCTCTGTGTGTTAGTATGGGAGCTGGCAGGACAGGCTGTTCCATCGTGCTGGATGTCATGCTGAATATGACCTCCAACCACTAACCACTAACCCTTGACCTCTTACCCCTGACCTCTCTCCTCTATGTGTCAGTATGGGAGCAGGCAGAACAGGCTGCTACATCGTACTGGACGTCATGCTGGATATGGCAGAGTGTGAGGGAGTGGTGGACATCTACAACTGTGTCAAGACCCTCTGCTCCAGACGCATCAACATGATACAGACAGAGGTAAGAATATATTCTATATATCAGGGATGCCCAATCCTTCCCTAGAGAGCCACTCTCTAGCAGGTTTTCCCTCCAATCCTAATCTGTATTATCTGATTAGTTTCAGGTATGTTAGCACAGGGGTTGAAGCAAAAGCCTCCATAAACATAGCCCCAGAGGAGGAGGGCTGACCTCCCCCACTGTATATGGTATACTATATAACGGTATTATATCAACCAGGAATCCACCAGGAAACGAGATAGATTATGATGTAACCTGGGGAGAGATGTGATCAAATAAAATATGTATCCTCATTAATGCTTTTACATGTAGGTCACTGAGATTCTTTGTACTCCAAGATGTCAAAACAAATGTACAAAGGAATTGCATTGATTAGACTGATATTTAGGTAGGCTATATAGCTGGGTTGGGCTTTTGGGCTTCCTTTCCGATTTTTTATAATTATTAGCGGTTAGCAAAACAACATTTGTTTGTGGGCATGGTGATGTGGTGAATGTTGACATTTTAACAATTAATTGACATTAACAACAGTAATCAAATCCCAATGTTACACTTCCCCCCAAACCGCTAGCAATTATGGTTATATTATCAAAACAAGATAATAGACGTTTCTTGTTAGTTTCTCAATCTCACTGTCTTGTCTGTCGCTCTCTACCTCCATCCTCCCCTCGCTGCCTCTCTCTACCTCCATCCTCCCCTCGCTGCCTCTCTCTACCTCCATCCTCCCCTCGCCTCCTCTCTCTACCTCCATCCTCCCCTC
>NW_019957559.1:192082-263757 GCF_002910315.2 Salvelinus sp. IW2-2015
CTCTCTCAGGAGCAGTATGTGTTCATCCACGATGCCATACTGGAGGCTTGTTTGTGTGGAGAGACAGCTATACCTGTTCTTGAGTTTGCTCTGACCTATAAGGAGATGCTGAGGGTTGACTCACAGAGCAACACCTCCCAGCTACGGGAGGAGTTCCAGGTAAGACTAGTAGGGGTTTTGTAAACAGTTTCTGGTTGCTAAAACATCTGACTAGATCTCAACTGGAATTTGACTTCTTTCCCATTACGTATTGATGTCCTCAATATGTTTTGTAAAGAAAATTGTTGATGTTTATTGTAACAGTGGAGATCTTTATTGTACTAGCATTAATTGTGCAAACTGAGATCTACTAACTCTCACCAATCCACTAGTCATGGCACAATACAGTACCATATCTTTAGCTGAATGCATGGTCTATTGCAGCAGTCTGAGATTGTAAATTACAGTCACATTTCTGTATGAGATGATCTCAGTTCATCTGACTAGATGGAGCTCCCTTTTCTTCCATTTTATTGACACAAATCATTAGTGACCTTCACCATGCATAATTGCAGCTGCTGATCTCTTTCAGACCGAGCTATTAAATACAGTCATGATGGTTATTATAGTCGAATGAAATATCTTCACCGAAATCAGACATTTAGGATGAATCCCAAATAGCACCCTATTCCCTGTGTAATGCACTACTTTTGACGAGAGTCCTCGTGGCCCTGGCCAAAAGAAGTGCACTAAATAGGGAATAGGGAGCCATTTTGGACACAATTTCTGATAATAATTTAAACACATATCTCCAAGATGTAATCCTGATGCAATGTAAGTTAGTCATAATTATAATGCACCATTCATACTGTCAAATTCAACAGGGAGTTATAATTCAACACAATACACAGCAAGTTAAATAATCAGTTTAATTTCCCTTCCAATTTTATTTCTCCAACCTCAATGTGCTTATACATAATGTATGTGGTTTGCGATTAAATGTGTTTTTATCCATTAAGCCCCTTCATGGTTTTTTGACTGATGCTAAATGCGTTTTAAAGTTTCAGCCGGATGATGATTAGACAGTGAAATATTTGCGGTTGTCAAATATTGACAGTTAGACAGTTTGAGCTGAGTACATTTTCAATGCCCTTGTCCTCTTTCTCTTTTCTCTCGTCTCGTCTCGCTCTATCTCTCTCCCTCTCTTTGTCTCTCTCTCTCTCACACTCTCGCTCTCTGACTCTGTTTCTCTCCCTGTGTCTGCCTCTGTTTCTCTCTCTGTCTTTGTCTCTCACTGTCTCTCTCTAACAAACACCCATGCACTCTTCTCAATTTGTCTCTTCCCTCTCTCCCAAATTTCTGTCACATTCCCACATCTCTTCTTCTCCATCATCCTCCTCGACCCTGTCTGTACCACTCCATCTCACCCTCTCTCTCCTTCTTTATCTCTCTTCACCCCCTCCTCCAGACGTTGAACTCTGTGACCCCTCACCTGGACGTGGAGGAATGCAGCGTATCCCTGTTGCCGAGGAACCGCGAAAAGAACCGTAGCATGGACGTCCTGCCCCCCGACCGCGCCCTGGCCTTCCTGGTCACCACTGAGGGCATTGCCGAGGGCAACAACTACATCAATGCAGCTCTCACCGACAGCTTCCACCGGCCCGCCGCCTTCGTGGTCACACCTCACCCGTTACCGGGAACCACGGCAGACTTCTGGAGGCTGGTCTATGACTATGGATGTACCTCGGTGGTGATGCTCAACCAGATCAACCAGTCCAACTCTGCCTGGGTGAGAAGAGGGGAGGTGAGGGGGAGAGGATGGAGGAAGGAAGAGGGGAGTAAATTGATGATGTTGACTGACTGACTGACTGACTGACTGACTGACTGACTGACTGACTGACTGACTGACTGACTGAGCCCTGTGGCTATCAGGTACTGATCAAATATCTCATCCTCATACTCGATTGGTCAAAGCTGTACTCTGACTACTCCCATGTAATAGCAAGCTGACTTATTGCCTTTGTGTAGATTAATTAATAGTTGATACATTTTTTGCCTTCTTGTCAGGGCATTACCATGTCCGTAATCATTTCACTGTTAGTCTACACCTGTTGTTTACGAAGCATGTGACAAATAAATAACATTTGATTTGATTTCATATTATTCTGTTCTCGCCCGTGTGTTTGCTCATCTGTGGCTTTGTCTCTGGTCTTCTTATCTTTCACCTGTAACTGTGTCCTGGTGCTGGCCTGACTAATGTTTACACCATGGCTCTCATCTAGAACTGGCTGTCTCTCTCTTGTCTACTCTCACTCCTTCCCTCATTCCCTCTCGCTCTTTCTCCTTCACTCTCTTCCTCTCCTTCCTTGACGCTTTCTCTCTTTTCACTCTCTTTCTTTCTCCTTACTCTCCTCTCCTTCTCTCTCTTGTCTCTTGTTCCCCCTCCCTGTATCGTCTCTGCCCTGCTATCCTTCTTGCTGTCTTTTTTCCTCCCCTCTCTCTTTCCCATCCCCCACTCCCTCCATTTCTCTCTCTACCAGTAGATTAACAGTGTACCCTAGTCATCTGTGCTACCTGTCTCTGTGTATAAATATTTATCTCTCCCTCTGCCCCCCTGTCACCTCGTTAATACCTCTCTGTCAACGTGAGTGGACATTATAGCTACCTTGTTCCTCCCCTGGCTCCTGCCTCCCCCCTACCTCCCATTTCCCTCCCCTTCCTGTCACAGCTAACACTGTTAGCATGTTAACACTACACTCCCCTGTGTCTCCCTCCCTCCCTCTATCTCTCCTTCCCTTCTTGCTCCTCTCTCCAGCCCCCTCGCTGTCACAGCTAACACTGTTATCAATTTAACACTACACTCCCTAGTGTCTCCATCCCTCCGTTCCTCCCTTCGGCTAATGAGTCTTTGAAGCAGCTGCGACCTGCATTGACTGAAGACCTTGGCCCAGTCTGTGTAATGTGCACCAATCCCTGATTGACTCCATGTGTATTTCTCCCAGGCAGTGCCGCGGTTACCCCCTGACCACACTGCATTCATTTATAATGGGCTGATGTTAATAATTTAGAGTGATGAATTATTCAAATGCTGTGAAACGCTGTAAAACTGTGTGGTGTGTGTGTTATGCTATGTGATTGATTGTACTCAGTGTTCTCAGTAATGACAGTGTTTTCTGCTCATTCAGTTAACACTGCTACTATGTGTTGGATAATTGGATAATTGTGGATCTGGCTAAATGTCTGTCCTGTCGATCCTCAGGCGTCTTGTTATTGACTTCTGCCATCCTGCTCTGTGACATAATGATTTGATTTCACTCCTCCGCCTCCGTAGTCCGCTAATCGCTTGTTATCTTCCTCTTCCCCCCCCCCCCCNCTCTCTCTGTCTCTCTCTGTTTCTCTACCCTCCTCTCAGCCGTGTCTAAAGTACTGGCCAGAGCCTGGGCTGCAGCAGTTTGGACCAATGACAGTGGAGCTTCTGTCCATGATGGCTGATGATGACGTCATAATTCGTCTGTTCCGGGTTCAGAACATCATGCGGGTAGGTCTTCGGTCGTGGTCAATGATAGACTGGCTGTCCATTTTTGTGCTCTGATAAGTTAAGGGACTACAGTTGAAAATTAAACGGCTGACTAAATCTGTCTCATGTATAGAAATGTGGATTCATGTTGCATTGTCCTTGTCAAATAATAAAGTAATAATAAAGTGAAGTTTTAAGATTATTTCAGTCTGCTGGTTCCATCACTCAAGTCTGACAGTTTACTCTTTAATTTTGTCAAGTTCTTAAAACACATTTTCCCACTGTCTCTTCATGCGTATTTAGTATAAAGCCTAATGGCCCCTTTTATATTCGTAGTCTGTCTACTGAATATGTGAGATGAGACATGTATTAGTCACCATACACTTTACAATTATTGTCAATGACCTAAAGTGTATTTTTGACAGCGTAATGATGAAATTATCAAATTGTCAGCCTTTTCAATGCCTGTTAAATCGTTGTAAATGGTGCGTTGTGGTCTGTATGTATGTCTGTATGTATGTGTGTGTGTGTGTGTGTGTGTGTGTCTATGTCTGTGTGTGCTGTATCCCATAGCTATGTGCCTCCCTCCTAGCCGTTGACTGCATGTTGTCTTCGTGATTGTGACTAGCTTAGTCTCCCAGCGTTGATCAGACAGGCACTTCCCAACACTTCTCTCTGAGCTCATCCAGCTTTCACCATCCAGGTGTTCCTCTATTAGCCTCCAGCAAAACAACTCCTCTTGTCAGATAGTCTCCCTACCTCCCCCTCCTCACCCCCTGTCAGTTAGTCTCTCTGCCTCTGTCTCCCTACCTCCCCCTCCTCACCCCCCTGTCAGCTAGTTTCCCTGCCTTGCTCTCCCAACCTCTCCCTTCTAACCACCTGTCAGGTATAGCGTCCCTAGTCTCTCTCCTTGCCTCCCCCTAGCACCTTCTCTCCTCCGCCTGCCGCACCCTCCTGTCAGCCCTCTGTCACCCCGACAGAGCCCAGTCCCCCTCAGTGTCACCCCCAGTCTCCCCATGGAGGAGGGAGGAGGGGGAGGAAACTCTCAGAAACGATCCCCACTGCCTCTTCACAGGATCCCACTGATCCTACCAATCAGATCTGTCCAGCAACAGGAACAGGGAGGGAGGATGATATACACTTTCCCAGCAATGTATTCCATCTCACAGTAGAACATTTAATCTATGGGCAGCAGGTAGCCTTGCTGTTAGCGTGTTGGGCAAGTAACCGAAAGGTTGCTAGTTCGAATGTGCAGGGTTGCTGTTGATCATGGCTGACCCTGGCCGTGAACTCACTCCCCCATGGCGTCTCAGAGGGAGTTGGGATATGCAAAAAACACCCCCTCTCATTGAATAACTCAAGTTGAAGGCCGACCGGTTTTCCATTAGAAACTCAATTATCCTGATACCTTCTTCTGTGTGTGATTTTAAGCCTTGTCCCCAAGGGGAATGGTGGCAGGTCTTTGCCATTTCTACCAGTTTCCTTCTGGGTTAGAGATGTCCATTATAGGATGCCGTACATGTCTACAACACAATATTAGCATTGTCCTCCGTTTCTCTCCTTTCTTTCTCTCTTTCTCTCTTTCTCTCTTTCTCTCTCTCTCTCTCTCTCTCTCTCTCTCTCTCTCTCTCTGTGTTCTGTGTCTCTGTCTTCTTCTCTCTCTCTCTCTCTCTCTCTGTCTCTGTCTCTCTCTACCTACCTCCATCTCTCCCCCCAGCTCCAGGAAGGTCAGCTGGTGGTTCGTCATTTCCAGTTCCTGCGCTGGTCTCCATACCGTGACGTCCCAGACTCTAAGAAGGCTTTCCTAAGCCTGCTGGCACAGGTCCACAACTGGCAGAGGGAGTGTGGAGAGGGACGTACCATCGTCCACTGTCTGTGAGTTACCACTGTCCACCATTTTGCTCATCAATCTTTATCATCCCTTAGGGAAGTTTAGTTTGCAGATAGGATACACAGAAATTATTCAAATGACCAGTGCATTGCGATTGATTTAGCGATCGTGATCTCTGTAAAAACGTTGAGGAAGTTGGCTTAAGAAGTTTACAGCTGCGCTCTGGTCGGATTGATTCTCAGGCCATAGGGACACTATACAAACAAAACCCTATTTCACATTGAAGGCGCCATTGGCTCTTGTTGACTCCTGTTGTGAGCATACTGTACAGAAAGCATGTTGCATCCATCTTGTGGGACAATCGCGTACAAGCACTTTTTTGGAACAATGTTGTACATTTTCAAAATAGAGTTTGCAAGACATAGAACTCGGTGGCTTTTTGCAAAACAGTAAGTACGTTTTCAAAATGTAGTGGCCTTCTCAAAACACAAGTACATTAAAAAAAACTAAAGTATACCTTCAAAATTGATAATGGATTCATCAAAAGAACACGATTGCTTGCAAAAAGATTAACGCAACCAATCAGACAAAACAGAAAGTTACTCTGTCTTTTAAATCTCCCAATCAAATATTATTCCTAATAAAATGTGCATAATAATATTACAGACTGTTATCCACGTAAGAATCTCCCTCTTTCAGACAGATGACAGTTTACTTTGAGTGAGGATGCGCAACGTTTTGGGGTGTAACGCCAAACTATTATAACGACTAATGTAACAAAAAAAAATTCTCAGGGAGTAATAAGTAAATGAATTTGTTATTGTGGAAAGAAGTAACAATTAATAGCGTATATATTACTTTTTTGGAGTAACGACTTCAACACGGCTAATGAGTAACCCAAAGTTAATTAGAAGTAACCCAACTTCATTCTCTGTAACTCTGCATGTCTGTAATATTGTAACAAATCATAACTCCAGTCCCCATTGCCTAGATATTTCCAAATATTGTACATGGTATGATGACACTGATGGGGTGATTTAGAACGTTGTGCAGTAGTAATTACTGATTGCCAGAAACAGTCAACACAATTGCACACATTTCTCTTCTGATGAAAACAATGGATTATATTCTGTGAACAGAATACATTTTTTTTTATCACTGATGACATTTGCATTTAAAGCTTTGCAAAAGGTGGTCTAAGATATGCAAGTCATGTACTGAGGCAAGAACATGATCAGAAGTCCTCTACATTTATTTGATCATTGCTGTTCTGCTACAGTTTAGATACTTTTCAACACAGATCCAAAAATTGCTTGTACGATATTGAGAAAAATTATAATCAGAGGTCACGCCTTGCTTCAGTAGATTGCGTTATTATGTTGGTTCCGGTCCCACTTGCTAGTTTAACAACCATCAAAAGCACATGTTTTTGAACTATTACTTTCTACTTAAAGCACTTAGCCTGCCTGTGTGTAGTGCTAAATGAGGCAGGATAAAACGTCAACCCCCAAGTGTTCACTACTACACTCCTATTTACCAAAACAGTTTTCATAATTACTGTAAAAAAGGCTAGGCTCTAGTTCCCCAGCCTCTCCTACACTTCAGCTACACTGCATATCTCTATCCAGCCTGGATTGGGCTCTGGGGTCCACATGCTAAGTATGTGTCCCAAATGGCACCCTGTGCCATATATAGTGCACTATTTTGGACCAGAGGTCTATGGGGCCTGGTCAAAGTAGTGCACTACCATAGGGAATAGGGCTCCATTTGAGACGCAACCCTGTATTAGATGTACTTCCACGTTTATGGATTTAATGGGAACATTCCTCAGATGCCAGTCTGCAAGTCTTCAAAGTTCTCCGCATTGCTGTTTTTCTGAGAGCCACCTTGATCCGAGTCTGACTAAGCTGGGACATTTCACTTTATGGCTTTCCCCGTAACACCTTCAGCCTCCGTCTCTGCCCTGTATCCTAGAGATGTGACTCACATTGATGTAGTGTTAGTTACTGTCTCTCTGTATGTGTCTGTGTCTGTGTTTGTGTCTCTATATTTATCTCTCTATGGGCATGTGTCCGTGTCTGTGTCTGTACCTGTTTCTGCACCATATACCCCGGTTATACCCCATATACCCCAATCTGACTTATTCTGACACATTTTGCAACACAGGCTACTCTCTCAGTGGTCAGAAAGTGTATACATAATGATTCATAGGCACTGACCCACGTACTGTGTTTCTCCCTGTGTGTGTAACAGTAACGGTGGTGGTAGGAGCGGTACGTTCTGTGCTTGTACCATGCTGCTAGAGATGATCCGTCATCACAGCCTGGTGGATGTCTTCTACGCTGCAAAGACGCTACGCAACTCCAAACCCAACATGGTGGAGACCATGGCAAGTAATAACCTTGATTTAACCAGGGAAGACCTTTTTTAGAACCTATTTTGGTAAGGCGATCTAATACGGTGGACAGGAGTTTACATGTCTTAAGGCTCAGTTCAGTCAAACTTACAGTGGTTTACAATATTTACACACTCAAATACAGATCGCTGATCGATTGAATTCAAGCTTTAATCTATAGCAAAGTATCCATGTAGAGAAATGTTGACACCTGTGTTGTTTTCAGGAGCAGTACCGGTTCTGCTATGACCTGGCCTTGGACTATCTGGATGCCTTGGACTGCCTGAGTGAGATAGAAGTGAGATAGCACTGATCCCAGATCAGCTCAGGCCCAGTAGAAATGGAGTGGAGTCCTGGACCTAGCCTGGATCTCAGCCTGGGTCCACATTACCTGGGCTTCCCAGCCTGGTCCTAGCCTGAGTCCACAGCCTGGGCATGGACCTGGGCCTGAGTCCACAATGCTCTGCTTCTCTCTCTACACTTCTACATCTAGCACAGATTTGTCAGACCTTCTCAACCCTAGAAGGAGTGTAGGGATAGAGGCCTGGGACTCAGTCCGCTGTCTTAGCCTGAGTCCGGCCTGGTCCACACCACTCCGTCCTGGGTCTTCCATTGGGTCTACAGCCTGGGTCTAGCCAAGTTCCTGCTCTGCTTCCCTCTCGTCTCTTCCCCCAGGTCTGGGTGATTCAGTGTATCTGCTGCCATAACGGACCTGGACAAAAAACTATGAGAGCGAAAGAGAGGGAGACAGAGAGAGATGATGGGACATGCTTCTACCTTCTATCTGTCGTATAATGTACTCTTTTCCTTTCCCCTGCATTCTTATCCCATCAGTAAGTTACTCTTCTGTTCTGTGCCACACACTATCTGCCAAACCCAAGGAAGAGGACAAGGAAATGGGCAGGATCGTCCTCTTCTCATTGGACGTTTTTCTGGTCACCTGACCACTGGTGGTATACTCAAAGGTCTCCGCAACTTCCTGCCTTATTTTATTATGTCAATGACAACAACAATAACAACAACAACATCGAAAAACACAAAGCTGAAGTTTAATAACAACAAGACAATGATGCCACAACTGCAGCAGATAAAATATGTCAACTATTAGGTGATTGTGTGTGTTTGTTTTGTAATACGTATAATGATCTTGTAAATGATGCAATGATCTACTGTTGGTGAACATCCGATGTTGTTACTGTACACTGGTGTTTTCTCTGGTGAGGCTGGAATGGCTATTTCTCCATCGGCAGAGAAGAAGTTTACAAAGAGAATGACACTGAAATGATGTTGGCTGCATCGATCCTATGGTCCTACTGTACAGAAAGGACCTATCTGGTTTATTATTTATTGTATGTGTAAATAGATTGTTTTCCAGATGTTTCTAGATGTTTGTTGTCTTAACTCTGTGCCAATTCAATCTTTTTTGTCTATGAACAACATGGTCTCATTAGAATAATGTCAAAATAGTGACGTTTAACCATTGTAATTGTATGCCACCCAATTACTTTTATGTCGCTTCTGGTGACATATTACTCCATATTGGTAATGAGATATGTCTGCTATAAATGAGGACCACTTGAGCACCTGCATGCCAGTCAGTTGTTAGTGTTTCCATTGCAGTTTGTGACCCAGTCTGCTTCAGGGGACCGTCCCCACTGCTACCAGAGACTGGGGTTGCAAAATTACAGTAGCTTTCCAAAATTCCCAGATTTTTTTCTGAAATGGAGTAAGTAAGAAGGGAATCGTCAAACTGCGAAACCTATAACTTGGAATCTTACTACTGGGATTTCAGGAAACCTGGAACGTTCAGGGACGTTACCTAATTTTGCAACCCTATGCGCGAACCCCAGAGAGAATAATGTAACAAAAAAAATGACATGATTTGTCTCTAGCTGTGGGAACAAACGTGATCAGTTTGCCGAAATTAGTTGCTTTTTACATTTGTATTTATTCATTCAATGTTTTATTTTATAATTGTGTATAAATGAAAATAAATAAAATATTATGATGTTGGTAATATCATATGATTCATGCACTTTCTAGTTTTTTAAAAATGTTTAGACACTTGGAATGGCAGACTAAGCAATGCATTTAGTTTTTATGTGATTTTACCCTCACCCTTTCATGCACTTCAATTATCGTTGGCTATCACTTTCTAGCAGGAAGCATCTTATAACACACACACACACTATTACAATGTGCTTGTTAAACAAGAACCCTAGTCTTTTCTGTTGACCTGTAGTTTAATTTACCCTTATCATTTAATGAAGTGTAGCGTTAATGGTCTGGTGTTATCATGTAACCAGACTGACTTTCTGGTTCTGCTACAGAGCCCTAATTAAAGAAGCCTGATGAATCTATTGATCCAGTCTACACACCATCCCACCCCAAAATAGAGAGAGAGACAGGGCAGATAGAGCGACAGGTAGCCCACCTTACCTCACCAACTCATACATCATAGAGAGCTCCAACAAGAACATTGGTTGCATTTAATTTAATTTAATGGAATTTTCCAGCCCTAAAGCAATTTACCTGTCTTATATCAACTCGCTTGAGGTGTGTCCTTAAAAACATGATCCAAAGTGTTAATTTCAGACAGCGCTGATAGGGATATTTAAGACCAACCAAAAGCTGGTTTTAGTGGTAACACAGTTGGTTATGGCATGAATCTTGACAGCAGAAATGCAGCCTATCCAGCCATGATGCATACTGCCCATATGCGAATGGGTCAAGAGTAGCCTAATGTGCTTTTGGTGCCGTTATACTTTGTATTTAGAAACATAAAAATGTATGGGTTTTTTCCATTTCGTTTTATTTTATTAAAAACCAAGCATAGTCTCCCCTCATCTCAATTAAGTATTTTGTTTGTCTGCCCATTGCAACCACGAAGTAGTCAATACT
Organism: Salvelinus sp. IW2-2015; assembly: GCF_002910315.2. Classification (NCBI taxonomy): domain Eukaryota; kingdom Metazoa; phylum Chordata; class Actinopteri; order Salmoniformes; family Salmonidae; genus Salvelinus; species Salvelinus sp. IW2-2015. The sequence goes on from NW_019957559.1 coordinate 202,706, forward strand.
GTCAAAGGGTTTGGCTCCTGAGACCGCTTGTAAATACATCTTAATAACCAAGGCTTTATTAAAATGTCAAGAGGAGTAAAACAGTGAGCTGACGTTCACTTTTTATCTATGCATTGTAGGCAGGCCTGCATTATTTTAGCCATGTAGGTCTTGTTTTGGACATGCGTATTTATTTATTTCACCTTTATTTAACTTCTAATTGGTCCCAATCCCGGATCCGGGAGCACCCCCATCAGTAAAAAAGCTGACTAGCAAAGCCTAGCATAGCGTCACAAGTAAATACTAGCATCTAAATATCATTAAATCACAAGTCCAAGACACCAGATGAAAGATACACATCTTGTGAATCCAGCCATCATTTCTGATTTTTAAAATGTTTTACAGGGAAGACACAATATGTAAATCTATTAGCTAACCACGATAGCAAAAGACACAACTTTTTTTTCCCACCATTTTTCTCCTGCATAGGTAGCTATCACAATTTCGACCAAATAAAGATATAAATAGCCACTAACCAAGAAACAACTTCATCAGATGACAGTCTGATAACATATTTATTGTATAGCATATGTTTTGTTAGAAAAATTTGCATATTTCAGGTATAAATCACAGTTCTACATTGCAGCTGCAATCTGAAATAGTGCCGAAGCAGCCAGAATAATTACAGAGACCAACGTCAAATACCTAAATACTCATCATAAAACTTTTCTGAAAAATACACAGCGTACAGCAAATGAAAGACCAACATCTTGTGAATCCAGCCAATATTTCAGATTTTTTAAGTGTTTTACAGCGAAAACACAATATAGCATTATATTAGCTTACCACAATAGCCAGAAACACAAGCCGTTTACCAGCAGCAAAGGTTAGCGATCCTAACAAACCAGCAAAAGATATATAATAACCTTCATATACTTCATCAGATGACAGTCCTGTAACATCATATTACACAATGCATATAGGATTTGTTCGAAAATGTGCATATTTAACGGCACATACAATATGATTAGTAGTCAAACTTCAAGCAATCTGTCCGGCGCCATCTTGGAGAGGCACCTAATCTAATCGATAACTAATCATAAACTTGACAAAAAAATACAGGTTGGACAGCAAATGAAAGATATATTAGTTCTTAATGCAATCGCTGTGTTAGATTTTTAAAATTAACGTTACTATGATATACAGCGTGCGCTAAAGCGAGACCGCACCGCAATTCATGGCGGAATTATTGTTTCACATTTTTCAACATAAATACAATTAATAGCATAAAGACCTCTTACTATTTGTTGAGCTTCCATCAGAATCTTGGGCAAGGTGTCCTTTGTCCAGAACAATCGTCTTTTGGTTGAAAGATGTCCTCTTCAACCGTGTAATTAGCAGCTAACGTTAGCCATATGCCGGAGAGGTGTCCAACTCGCGACGACGCATGACAAAGAAATTCCAGAAAATCGCTGCTATACTGCTATAAACTGCTATAAGTCGGTTTAAATTAACTACCTTATGAAGTTTTTAAGACAAAAAACAAATTAAATCAGAGCCGGAGATATAGAACTGCTAAACCGAAAGCTTTTCAGGACGCCATGCTTGGTGTCCCTCCTGCGTCAGGCCCCGCGTCGAAAAGGTCGGTCCTTCCGTTCCAAGAGGATTTACACTCCCCTAGATGGTGCTATCCACTCCATTCAAAGTCTCACCGCTTACTGACATCTAGGGGAAGGCGTATGCAGTGCATGTAGCCCCATAGCTTACAAGGGAATTTATAAACCGACCCTGGAACAGAGACCTCGATTTCAGAAATCTCACTTCTTGACAGGAAGTGAGCTGCAGAATGAGTTCTGTTTCACTCAGAGAAATAATTCAAACGGTTTTAGAAACTAGAGAGTGTTTTCTATCCAATAGTAATAATAATATGCATATTGTACGAGCAAGAATTGAGTACGAGGCAGTTTAATTTGGGAACTAAATTTTTTCAAAGTGTAAACAGCACCCCCTATTGAGAAAAGGGGAAATTCGATATAGATATAGACAATTTATTGAGTAGGGTATTGGAGGCTATTTTGTAAATGACATCGCCAAAGTCAAGGATCAGTAGGATGGTCAGTTTTACAAGGGTATGTTTGGCAGCATGAGTGAAGGATGCTTTGTTGCGAAATAGGAAGCCAATTCTAGATTTAACTTTGGATTGGAGATGTTTGATGTGAGTCTGGAAGGAGAGTTTACAGTCTAACCAGACACCTAGGTATTTGTAGTTGTCCACATATTCTAAGTCAGAACCGTCCAGAGTAGTGATGCTGGACGGGCGGGCAGGTGCAGGCAGTGATCGATCGTTTGAAGAGCGTGCATTTAGTTTTACTTGTATTTAAGAGCAGTTGGAGGCCACGGAAGTAGAGTTGTATTGCATTGAAGCTCGTCTGGAGGGCTGTTAACACAGTGTCCAAAGAAGGGCCAGAAGTATACAGAATGGTGTCATCTGCGTAGAGGTGGATCAGAGTCTCACCAGCAGCAAGAGGAACATCATTGATGTATACAGAGAAGAGAGTCGGCCCAAGAATTGAACCCTGTGGCACCCCCATAGAGACTGCCAGAGGCCCGGACAACAGGCCCTCCGATTTGACACACTGAACTCTGTCAGAGAAGTAGTTGGTGAACCAGGCGTGGCAATAATTTGAGAAACCAAGGCTATTGAGTCTGCCGATGAGGATGTGATGATTGACAGAGTCGAAAGCCTTGCCCAGGTCAATGAATACGGCTGCACAGTATTGTTTCTTATCGATGGCAGTTAAGATATTGTTTAGGACCTTGAGCGTGGCTGAGGTGCACCCATGACCAGCTCTGAAACCAGATTGCATAGCGGAGAAGGTGCGGTGGGATTCGAAATGGTCGGAAATCTGTTTGTTGACTTGGCTTTCGAATACCTTAGAAAGGCAGGGTAGGATAGATATAGGTGGATCTAATTTTAGATCCACTTCTCCTTAATACAACCGCTGTGTCAGATTTCAAAAAAACTTTACGGAAAAAGCAAACCATGCAATAATCTGAGTACGGCGCTCAGACGACAAATTAACCCAAAGAGATATCCGCCATGTTGGAGTCAACATAAATCAGAAATAGCATTATAAATATTCACTTACCTTTGATGATCTTCATCAGAATGCACTCCCATGAATCCCAGTTCCACAATAAATGTTTGTTTTGTTCGATAATGTCCATCATTTATGTCCAAATTCCTCCTTGTTGTTCGCGCGTTCAGTACACAATCTAAATTCACGACGCGCGTGCAAGTCCAGCGGAAAGTAGAACGAAAAGTCCAAAAAGTTCCGTTACGGTCCGTAGAGACATGTCAAACGATGTATAGAATCAATCTTTAGGATGTTTTTAACATAAATCTTCAATAATGTTCCAACCGGAGAATTCCTTTGTCTTCAGAATGCAATGGAACGCAGCTAACTCTCACATGAACGCGCATGGTCAGCGCTTGGTCAGCTCATGGCACTCTGGGAGAGACCTTACTCAATCTCCTCTCATTCACCCCCACTTCACAGTAGAAGCATCAAACAATGTTCTAAAGACTGTTGACATCTAGTGGAAGCCTTAGTAAACATGACTCCATTTCCACTGTATCTTGGATAAGCAAGTGTTGAAAACCTACAAACCTCAGATTTCCCACTTCCTGGTTGGATTTTTTCTCTGGTTTTTGACTGCCATATGAGTTATGTTATACTCACAGACATCATTCAAACAGTTTTAGAAACTTCAAAGTGTTCTCTATCCAAATATACTAATAATATGCATATCCTAGCATCTGGGCCTGAGTAGTAGGCAGTTTACTCTGGGCACGCTTTTCATCCGGACGTGAAAATACTGCCCCCTACCCCAAAGAAGTTATTAAGCATGTCCCAGTTTAGGTCACCTAGCAGCACGGGCTCTGAAGATAGATGGGGGGCAATCTGTTCACATATGGTGTCCAGAGCACAGCTGGGGGCAGAGGGTGGTCCATAGCAGGCGGCAACGGTGAGAGACTTGTTTTTAGAGAGGTGGATTTTTAAAAGTAGAAGTTCAAATTGTTTGGGTACAGACCTAGATAGTAGGACAGAACTCTACAGGCTATCTCTGCAGTAGATTGCAACACCGCCCCCTTTGGCCGTTCTATCTTGTCTGAAAATGTTGTAGTTAGGGATGGAGATTTCTGAGTTTTTGGTGGTCTTTCTAAGCCAGGATTCAGACACGGCTAGGACATCCGGGTTGTCAGAGTGCTAAAGCAGTGAATAAAACAAACTTAGGGAGGAGGCTTCTAATGTTAATGCATGAAACCAAGGCTATTACGGTTACAGAAGTCATCAAAAGAGAGCGCCTAGGGAATAGGAGTGGAGCTAGGCACTGTAGGGCCTGGATTCACCTCTACATCACCAGAGGAACAGAGGAGGAGTAGGATAAGGGTACGGCTAAAAGCTATGAGATTTGGTCGTCTAGGACGTCCGGAACAGAGAGTAAAAGGAGCAGGTTTCTGGGGGCGATAAAATAGCTTCAAGGTATAATGTACAGACAAAGGTATGGTAGGATGTGAATACAGTGGAGGTAAACCTAGGCATTGAGTAATGATGAGAGAGATTTTGTCTCTAGAAACATCATTGAAACCAGGTGATGTCATCAAATGTGTGGGTGGTGGAACTGAAAGGTTGGATAAGGTATAATGAGCAGGGCTAGAGGCTCTACAGTGAAATAAGCCAATAATCACTAACCAGAACAGCAATGGACAAGGCATATTGACATTAAGGAGAGGCATGCTTAGTCGAGTGATCATAAGGGTCCAGTGAGTAGTGAGGTTGGTTGGGGTCACGGCGATTCAGACAGCTAGCCGGGTCATGGGTAGCAAGTTGGCAGAGGATGGAGGTCTGATGTAGTCTACGTGTCCGTGTCCATCATGGAACGAGAGATGAAAACCTCGGTGAACCTCGTATTTAGGGCATTTGTAACCTGTAAAAATGGCTTGTTTTCCATTTTCATATGTTCAAAACCCAAGCCCTCCCTTAGGCCTACTATAACAAAGGCTGGTTCAACAGCAATGCATGTCTTGTTTATCCTGACGATTTTATGATGTCATTACATTTTACTTTTTTTTGTTGTTGTTCTAAAACAAAAGATTGCTTGTTTTTCGGTAAACTTATTAAAACAATTAATCTTCCTGGTTTTATGCTGACAACGTCCGTGGCACGCTTGCAATACAACTTCTGGAGATGTGGGAATGCGATCTGATCTGTAAAATGGTTCCGATTATGTTCACAAAACATAGGCGTATTTGGGAGTGTGGGTGAGTGGACAATCTCCCTTTCTATATATATTGGATCTTTGTCCAGCTACTGTGAAAAGTTTAGATGTGCGTAAAACCCTCCATAGTCTGCAATGTTTTAAAAGTATATGCCCACAAGGAGAAATGACGGTGCCTGTAAGTGTGACATAGCCTTTTTAAAACAAGTTGTTTCGTTTTGTTTATAATTTCATTAGAATTATTTGTTCTCTTTTTAGGCCTTATCAATAATTAATGTAATCTTGATTATTGACAATGTGTGGCATGTCCATGCTCAGCCATCATGTAATTTACGGTAGGCCTAGCCCCTATATCAGTGTGAATGCTATTGAAGACATGCAATTACTTAGAACAATGTGGACTGTAAATGGGTTCAAGTTAAAGTATTTAGCAAAGATAGGTCTACATTTTGTTATTTTGTTTCTGTAAGTTAGTCAACAAACTATAATGGACTAACATTGGAATTGGAGTTGATTCCAAGGCAATCCATAAAAGACCCTAAATACACAATTTGATGCAACCACATGTTTCGCCTTGGAGGACGTTCTGATTGGCCAGTGAGGGGGAAAGCATCGACACACTCACAACTTGTGTATTCATCAAAACCCAGCCCTTTCGCACCAACGCCAACAAGTGCGCCGATAATTGTGATAGTGAAAATAGCAAAGATATTTATGACACACCCCTGAACCTACAGTGCGACCGCCTGCGCTTAGTTTGTTATAATAGAGCCCTTCTCTTTATATCTCTCCTCCATCCCCTCTCTATAACGGAGTGGAAATGCATAGATGGCAGAACAATTTATAGAGTGGAAATTATCAACAAAGGATTATGTCTCGGTCTAAAGGAAAACTATTTCAACATTTCTTCTGAGCCTACCTAGTGGTAACAGACGTTCTCTCGGGCCACCAGGTTTGGGAATGTTGTTAATGTTGAAATCACAGAAACTATGTCAAACGGCTGTTGGTCCCAGAGGACTGGGTTGAGAAACACTGGGTTGGTGTGGTTGTGTATACTGTAGGAGTGTGTGTGTGTGTGTGTGTGTGTGTGTGTGTGTGTGTGTGTGTGTGTGTGTGTGTGTGTGTGTGTGTGTGTGTGTGTGTGTGTGTGTGTGTGTGTGTGTGTGTGTGTGTGTGTGTGTGTGTGTGTGTGTGTGTGGTCTCTTATACACATCTAGATGTGTATAAGAGACAGGTGTGTGTGTGTGTGTGTGTGTGTGTGTGTGTGTGTGTGTGTGCGCGTGTAGTAGGCTACTGACTTTCCACAAGGGAGTCTTACAGTGTTTGTTGTTACTGTTGGATGCCTACAGTATGAATGAGTATATGAAATTGAATGATGGGTATATAACAAAATCCCCATTGTGTTGAGAGAAACAGGATCCATGCAGACAAAACTATTCTCTCTGCATCTGTTTCTGTCCGATTACACACACCTGGAGATGGTTCAGCCATTGTGTTTTTTTTTTTCCTGGACAGAAAAACACGCATCTCCTGGGATCTCCATCGTTCTCTCAATTTTCTCCTCCTTTCTCTCTTTCTCTCTCTTTCTCTCCAGGCCTACCCGAATGTTCAGGCAGTGTCCATCGTTGTGGCTGCTCCCAGGCTCCTTTGTTGCTGGGTGAATGAGAAGAGGAAGAGACAGGCTACCAAGAGAGTCACAGGAAGCAGGTGAGACACTCACCTGGATGTCTTCAATTGACTATTACCTGTCTTGTTTTTTATACTATTTATGTTGTATTTTAACTCACATCTGATGGATCCCTGTTAGGTCAAACATCTTAGCAGACTTGTGTGTCTGTGCCTCTTCATACACTTGCTGGCTTACTGGTAGGAACTAAGCTGGTACTCAGTGCCAGACAGAGCCAGTACTGAGAGCCAATGCTAAATCATTCTGAAACTGAATTCTTTGGCGCACACGTCCAACTTGTTGGTTTGAGGAGACAGATGGTCTTAGGAGAAGCAGGATGCCTGCCACACTGCTGCTCACACACACACACCACACACCACCCCCTTGGGCCCCAGCACCAGAGTGGCCCCTTATAGCCCCTACACAGGTCCCTGTCATAGTCGGACTTCTCAAATGTCACAGAATGTTTTGGGTTTTCCAGAGCTTTCCAGCCGGCCAGGGTTTTAGTGATGACAGCGTGGCTTGTGTGTGTTTCGGTTCGGCCAGGATTTTACTTGAGTGCGTATGCAGCTGGTCTTGGCCTGGAGCCCTGGCAGAGTGGCAGCATTTTGGTGTGTGTGTTTCTGTGTGTGTATGGCGACATCTTGGAAAAGCATCAAGATGGTGATTGCAATGGCATGCAGTGATACTGCTGCTACTACTGCTGCTACTGCTGCTGCTGCCGCAAATAGAGCTCTTATCCTCTTCCCCGCTGTCCCTGTCTAAAGGCCTGTCGTTTTTAAATGGATCCCGTCATGCAGCGGAGTGGATAGACACATGAATCAATTAATACTCTCCTCGTTCTAACACTGAAGGCATGTGGAGATTTATTTGTGTGTGTATCGCAGTGTGTGTGTCATAGTGTGTTTCACAGTGTGTATGTGTGTCCCAGTTTGAATTCCTCTTCTTATATTTAGCATGACTTTACATCATATTAAAACATCACATTAAAACAACACATTAAAATCAAATTGTTCTTCACATGACGAAACCCTTACATTCATTGAGATTATACACCATGCATTTACTCTCTCTGATAATACGATATCTATACAGCTCTGTGGAGAACATCTTATAAATGGTATTCTAGAAACAATTAAAAAGCAACGTTTAGGAAAACATCCAATTCAATATAGCGAGGATCATCGATTACGTCAAGAGCAGGTGATTGAACTGCCATGAAGGTATCACTTCATAATGACAAATCTGTCGTGTGGTAAATGTATCTCTCCACCAGCGATGATAGCTCAAGGCAATGAGGATATCAAAAGGGACAGAGATGGAAAATATGATATTTAATGGTGTTCTTTCCTGTGGTATAACCTATGAAGACTGGAAAGAGGAAAGGAAGAAATCAAAAAGGATAGAAGATGGGATGAGATGATGGCTGAGGGCCACTCGATAATGGACCTGTGTTATTCCAGTGCTTTGCAGTTCACAAGGCTCTGCATCCCCATCCATCCATCAGTCTCTCTCTTTCTCCCTCTCTATCTCTCTTCATCTCTCTCGCCTCTTCTTCTCTGTCTCTGTCTCTCTGATGGAGAGCTTTGCCTGGAACTCTGTGGGGGGGTGAGGTGACCTGCCTGTTTCTCAGTGTGATTAGTTATACTAGCCCAGCCTAGTACACACCGTTCCCTCACAACACATGAGTTAACTAACCTGGCTGGCATCTGAACACTCCTCACAGTACAGAAGCAATGCATGGAACACTACTGCTCCTATTCTTTAAGCTCTCTCTCTCTCTTTCCTCTTCTTTTACAGTCAGCTTCATGTTTTTACCTGGTATTATCAGGTGTTGTTTATTATTACCAGACTGGTTCTTTCCGTCTCGAAAGAGTAGACAAGTAAGTTCACTGTCTTTGACAGAAGTTCACTTCCTCTATATGCCCTATCAGTCTTAATTTAGTGCTGAATGTATTATATTGTATCTCTCTTTGCTCAATGCTTATGTAACTCTGTCAATGCTGTCTGCTGGTTTAGAGACGGCATCTAATGCCTTTTGACTGAGCAGACTGCACTGTCTGTAGTGGGTTGCTCTGTACTGTAATTGATTTGGACATTGCATATCAAGAGGATTATTGGTAGTCGAGTCAGAATAACAATACGCTCTACAGTACAAACAGTAATACTGCAGAAAAACTATTTTACTTTCTCATCACTTCACTTACTCCTGTTTGACTTTCTTTTTTTTCCTGTGTTATAATCCGACACCCCTGGTTGTTTGTCTTTTCTGGTGTCATAATCTGACACCCCTGGTTGTTTTCTTCTGTGTTATAATCCGACAACCCTGGTTGTTTGTGTTTCTGTGTTATAATCCGCACCCCTGGTTGTTTGTCTTTCTGTGTTAATAATCCGACACCCTGGTTGTTTGTCTTTCTGTGTTTTAATCCGACACCCCTGGTTGTTTGTCTTTCTGTGTTATAATCCGACACCCTGGTTGTTTGTCTTTCTGTGTTATAATCTGACACCCCTGGTTGTTTGTTCTCTGTGTTATAACTCTGACACCCCTGGTTGTTTGTGTTTCTGTTGTTATAATCCGACCACCCTGTGTTTGTTTGTCTTTCTGTGTTATAATCCGACACCCCTGTTGTTTTGTCTTTCTGTGTTATAATCCGACACCCCTGGTTGTTTGTCCTTCTGTGTTATAATCCGACACCCCTGGTTGTTTGTCTTTCTGTGTTATAATCCGACACCCCTGGTTTTTGTCTTTCTGTGTTATAATCCGACACCCCTGGTTGTTTTCTTACTGTGTTTATAATCAGACACCTCTGGTTGTTTGTCTTTCTGTGTTATAATCAGACACCCCTGGTTGTTTTGTCTTCTGTGTTATTAATCCGACACCCCTGGTTGTTTTGTCTTTCTGTGTTAAATCAGACACCCCTGGTTGTTTGTCTTTCTGTGTTATAATCCGACAACCCTGGTTGTTTTGTGTTTCTGTGTTATAATCCGACACCCTGGTTGTTTGTCTTTCTGTGTTTATAATCGCACCACCCCTGGTTGTTTGTCTTTCTGTGTTTATATCCGACACCCTGCTGTCTGTTTGTCTTTCTGTGTTATAATCCGACAACACCTGGTTGTTTGTGTTTCTGTGTTATAATCCGACACCCCTGGTTGGTTTGTTTGTCTTTCTGTGTTATAATCAGCACACCCCTGTTGTTTGTCTTTCTGTGTTATACTCGACAACCCTGGTTGTTTGTGTTTCTGTGTTATAATCCGCACACCCCTTGGTTGTTTGTCTTTGTCGTGTGTTAATCCCGACATCCTCCTTTGCCGCCTCTGTTTGGTCCCTTTCTGTGTTATAACTCCGAGCACCCTGTGCTGTTTGTTCTTTCTGTGTTATAATCCGACAAACCCTGGTTGTCTTGTGTTTCTGTGTATATAAATCCGACACTCCCCTGGTTGTTTGTCTTTTTCTGGTTATAAGTCAGACACCCCTGGTTGTCACCTATTGTTTATTTGTGTTTCTCTGTCTTATGCCATCTCATACTGCTATGGTTGATGTTTTAGAGGAATACCACATTAGTGTATACTTAAGCAATAAGGCACAAGAGGCCGTGCTATGTGATGACGCGATAACACAATTCAATATCCAGTTTGTCTCAACGAAAAATCTAAGTTAAAGAATAGGACTAAATCTAATCAAATTTAAAATGCACTTTAAATAAACTTTGATTTGATTTTGTCCTATTGACAATATGACAACTAAAGTAAAATATGTTTTTCCATTGGAATTTGGTTTTGCTTTTAGATGGCTGAAAGCATAGTCATAACAGATTAGGAATTCATCAAACTTCTGTTTGTCTTTTTGAGTGGGTGAATAAAGGTTGAAATCTCATTGATCAATGTCTCCACCAAATATGACCCAAAAGTCCACGTTGAAATGACATGGTGTGCACAGTGGGTAGCTGCATTTTTGTTTGTTTTAGCTTTTCTTCTATTGCAATTTACTAGGATTTATCCATGATAACAATGATGATGCATGATTTTGCCTGGCATACAAAAAAGTGTCTAGTCCGCGCAGTGCACATCGTTCACTCGTTCTCTACTGTAACGGCAGTCTATTTCTTCCTCCTCCTCGGACGAGGAGAGGCGAGAAGGATCGGAGGACCAATGTGCAGAGTGGTAAGTTTCCATGATATTTAATATACACGAAAACAAGACACAATACAAAATAACAAAAGAACTAACCGTAACAGTCCCGTGTGGCACAAACACTGACACAGGAAACAAACACCCACAAACCAAACGTGAAACCCAGGCTGCCTAAGTATGATTCTCAATCAGGGACAACGATTGACAGCTGCCTCTGATTGAGAATCATACCAGGCCGAACACAAAACCCCAACATAGAAAAACACACATAGACAACCCACCCCAACTCACGCCCTGACCATACTAAATAAATACAAAACAAGGGAAATAAGGTCAGGAACGTGACATCTACAGGGGAGTTCGCATTTCAAAAGTGAACAAAATCTTCCTAGGCCAGACAGGCAGACGGCTTATATTAACCCCCACTGTACCAAACTAAATGCTAGGCTGATAAATATAACAGATGATTAGGACAGCAACATAAACATGATATTCCTATGGAGGCGCGGCGATCATTTTCAGATGGAACATTTAGCAGGCATAAGTGTGTCTGTGATGGCCAATAATGCACGGCTTGGAACCCTGCTCGTCCAATCAGCATCCAGGATACAAACAACACAGTTTATAATTCAGATGATGTATTATTATCTCTGAAATACAGCATATGCTCTGCAGGAGGGGAGAAGGGAGGGTCACCACTGTGGTGATAGAGTACAAAGGATGACTTAATATTTATCTATATTTCTGAGCCATGTTCTGGTCGTCTTTCCTTTACAGTAGATGAAAGGACTGGTTCTTTCTGACTTTCTTTTGATTTTAGTATTCCACTGACATCGAGGAGAGGAAGGGAGGAGTCGAGAGCGTAGGAGAGAGGAGGGGAGAGGAGATGAGAGAGCCTCTGAAGGACTGCACAGAGAGAGAAAGAGGTCCCCTCAACCTCATCCTCGGAATGATAGCAAAACGGCTGAAGAGGACTAAGCCAAGGTAACATAACTCATTGCAGCTGTCTAATACAACCTCTGTGTCTACTTTGTTAATTTCTCCCATTATTCTCCCTATTCAATTCCAAGTGAATAGAGGAGAACACAGACAACTCACCATAAACTGAGTGAAATACCAGGTATTGTTAAGTATTTGTTAATGGACAGTATTTCAAAGCACTATTTAAACTATGGCTCTACCACTTTAGGAATCCTTATAGTATCAGGACAGTTTCACAAAGCATTTAAAAGGTTTACCCTTGGAAACTGCGATGTAGACCACGTGTCCATCCCATTAGAATACAGACCTCTCCATGAACTTATCTGAGATATTGTCACTCATAATAATAAAATGGCACTATAACATTGTGGTTACATTGCAGACCCCTTGCTCCATAAAGCCGTCTCATTTTGTAACAGAACATACAGTAGTTTTAAATAGAATATATTTGTATTTCATTTTAGAAGCTTTGTTCATCTCAATGAGACTATCTCTTTTACAAGAGAGAGAGCCAGAAATGTTAGAACACAAAGTAGCAGACACATTTACAACATAAAACACAAAGCACTGCAGTAAAAACATCCATGTACACATTGAACAGCAAGATGGTTTGGGAAAGTGTGGTGCAACTAGCGGTCAAAACATTAACCGCCTTCCACTTCATTTTCCATCATAGTGCTTAACCACCCTTTAAACAAATTTTAAAGGGACAAGCTCCTGTAATTTCAGGACCTTTTGAAGCTAATTTCAAGCGGAAGGGGCAGGGAATTGGAAAGTTTTCCCCCCACTAACTCTGTATGGGCCTTAGGCACCACCAACAAAACACAGTCATGTGAGCACAGGCGCTAGTTTTCATTTGTCTGCTGCACAATTTAGTTGCACAAGTACAATGGGAGCTGTCTCAATATGGCCTTATAAATAAAAATGTACCAATAATTGAATCTCCAAAGCTCTCACGAAGGCCAGCCCACTCCCTTATAGAGGGTACAGTGATGTGTGAGAGCTTTCGAATGAGTAACAAACTTCAGCGCCCCATGGTACACAGTGCCCAGCATACGTTATGATGCCACAGGGGCATACATTTACAAGATATCCCCATAATCAATTAGAGTTATGAAAGTAAGAGAACCGTTGCCCTACAAAACCTTCCCACTTAGAAACAGAATGTGTGCCGTGATTAGTTCCTCTCTCTAATGGTCCTGGAAATTAAATGACACCAGTACCGTCCTCCTCTTCTCCTCCTTCATCCTCTCTTCTATCTCTGTTCTACAGTTACCAGAGCAGCCCTGGCCCAATCTAAAACCGAGACGTAAAATCGATAGCCAATCACCTAGCAGAGACATAGAGTGCTGCACGTGGTTAACCTGAGGATAAAATGTTCCCACTCATTGATAAACAAGAAACATACAGTCATTTAGTAAAGATGTTCCAACGTTTCAATGCTTTCAGATAGATTGTGTGTGTGTGTGTGTGCGTGCGTGCGTGTGATTGTGTGTGTGAGTGCACTTTCACAGAAATAAAAGCCCATGAGAGGGACCTCCGTGAGGTTGACTGTATAATATAATAGGGAGCCTCTCACAACATGATCAGAAGACTGCTTTGACTTTTATGCGGTCTTGTGAAAGCACATTTAAAGCTTCTCTCTGCTACCAGACACTGAGACACTGGACTGGGGTTTGTATGTCGATAAAAGGAAAGAGCAAAAGAATAGAAGAACACAGTAACACAAAGAGAGGGCCTCTACTTCCACTTATCCTCTAGGCTTAAGATGAATCACCCATGAACTGCCAATGCAGAAGGCATCTAAAACATGACCAGACTAAAGTCAACGTGTGTGTGTGTGTGTGTGTGTGTGTGTGTGTGTGTGTGTGTGTGTGTGGTGTGTGTGTGTTTTTTGTGTGTGTGTGTGTGGGGGGGTGTGTGTTGTGTGTGTGTGTGTGTGTGTGTGTGTGTGTGTGTGTGTGTGTGTGTGTGTGTGTGTGTTGTGTGTGTTTGTGTCCGCCATTTAGTGTATTATTCCCACATAAACTAAAACATGAACCTTAACACAAGGTCTTCCACAGGCTTATATACACAGGCTGTGTGTGATTAATAGTCTGGATATTGTGTGTGAGAAAGGTATTTATGGCTCAAAGCCTTCTTAAAGTGGTCTGTAATGGGCCATGTAACAGTTGCTGCATGATAACACTGCTTCATAACATCCCGAGAGAAGAGATAGCGAGACAGAGGGAGGAAGGAGAGAGAGAAAGATAAGGAGAGAAAGAAAAGAGAGAGAGAAAAAAATGGAGAAGCCAGGGAAAAAGACAAGCGATAGAGAGGTGACTATTCACCTCCTAATCAGCCGGGATTGTGTTAGCCGCGAGGCTACTCTATGTCCATCAACAATCTAGTTTATCCAATGTTCCTGACACTTCATAGACAACAGCTCATGTTCAAGTGTTTAATTATCCTACCTGCTGGTTAATGAGGCTGCCAATAGGAATGACTATATGTTCGTATGTGTGTTTGTATGTGCATGCATGCGTTGGCACTGATTGACAAAGCTCTGTAGGACACCTCCCTCCTTCCTTCCCCCTGGTTTATCTTCCTAACAGCTCGTCAAGTTAACACGACATCCAGCAATTAAAGGGGATTTGAGACGGAAATCAATACGGACATGTTCATTTCAGACTAATGGCTGTTAGCACTCCACCATTTAATTATCTGGGATCAGAGTACTGCTGGACTAATGCTTTAACAAACAAACTGGTGTGTGTGTATGTGTGTGTGTGTGTTGAGCGTATGGAGCTAAAGGATAAAGCCAATGTTGCATGGTAAGAGATGACCGTTTAGAATGGGATGACATCAAATCAAAATGTATTGGTCACATACACATGGTTAGCAGATGTTATTGTGAGTGTAGCGAAATGCTTGTGTTTGTAGTTCTGATGCTGCAGCAATATCTAAGAAGTAATATCTAAATTCCACAACAACTACCTATTACACACAAATCTAAGTAAAATAATGGAATAAGAATATATGCATAGAAATATATGGATGAGCAATGACAGAGCGGCATAGGCAAGACGCAATAGATGGTATAAAATACAGTATAAACATTTGAGATGAGTAATGCAAGATATGTAAAGTGGCATTATTAAAGTGACTAGTGAGCCATTTATTAAAGTGGCCAATGATTTAAAGTCTGTATTTAGGCTGCAGCCTCACAGTGTTAGTGATGGCTGTTTAACAGTCTGATGGCCTTGAGATAGAACCTATTTTTCAGTCTCTCGGTCCCAGCTTTGATGCACCTGTACTGACCTCGCCATCTGGATGATAGCGGGTGGTTGTTTTCCTTGATGATCTTTTTTGCCTTCCTGTGACATCAGGTGCTGTATGTGTCCTGGAGGGCAGGTAGTTTGCCCCCGGTGATGCGTTGTGCAGACCGCACCACTCTCTGGAGAGCCATGCGGTTAAGGGCGGTGCAGTTGCCGTAACAGGCGGTGATGCAGCCCGACAGGATGCTCTGAATTGTGCATCTGTAAAAGTTTGTGAGGGTTTTAGGTGACAAGCCACATTTCTTCAGCCTCCTGAGGTCACCATACCGTCTTCACCATACTATCTGTGTCGGTGGACTATTTCAGTTTGTCCGTGATGTGTACGCAGAGGGACTTCTCCACTGCTGTCCGGTCGATGTGGATAAGGGGGTGCTCCCTCTGCTGTTTCTTGTAATCCAAGATAATCTCCTTTGTTTTTTTTACATTGAGTGAGAGTTTGTTTTCTGTCACCACACTCAGAGTGCCCTCACCTCCTCTCTATAGGCTGTCTCATCAATGTTGGTAATCAAGCCTACTACTGTTGTGTTGTCTGCAAACTTGATGATTGAGTTGGGGGCGTGCATTGCAACACAGTTGTCGTGTCTTTGTCTATGCCGGATTAAGTGATATGACATGCTATTCTATAAAATCCTTTCTCCGTAATAACTATTACCTGATTGAGCTAATCATGTAAATGTAATTAACTAGAAAGTCGGGGCACCACGAAATAATATTTATAGAGCTGTTATCTTCCGAATAAACTCTTAAAGACCTAGTAATATTTTACATCAATAGCAGTCAATATTAATCGTCACCTTATTTCAGTCTCATCTGAAAGTTGTAAATTCTTGGTTATCTTCACGAACCCTGGCTAACAAGTTGAATCAGCAATACAAAATTGGGTTTAATAATTTATTTACTAAATACCTAACTAATCACACAGAATTACACATACACATTATTAATCATAACTTGATTACAAATTACGTCATAAAGGAAAACGTCCCTAGCGGGCGGAACAGATATGACAGCTTGTTACACAAAAGAAAAGGGGCTGGGTTTGAGTGAAAGAGCGGGAAGACTGAGGAACAAAGGGCGAAGCTGTGCTGTCGTAAATACAATATCTTATGCATTCTAAATTACCGCTCATTTGGAAAAGGAAAATGCAATAAATATTTACTCTGAGCTGCGCTTCGGTAGGTTGGTGGTAGATGGAAGGCCGTGTTGCCCAACCGAGTCCTTTGTCCTTTGAAGAATGTCTCTGCTGGTCAATTGGGTACGTTGTAGTAACTTCGTTGGGTGGTAGACGGGATACTCTGTCTGTCCTATCCTAATTTACGTTTGCAGCTGCTGTTGCTAACTCAACGTCTAGGAGGTATCACTTCTATAGTGAATAAGAGTTCAAAGTTCATACCATTCGCAACCAAAGCTTACGCTGATGTTGGCTTCGTTCTGTAGTTATTATCTGAACCATTCTGACATCGGACCGTCGTCCTCACATCCTCAGAACAGATGGTTAAATTTAGACTTTCCACAGTAGAGTTTATGTCATTCTATCATTGATGAGAATGTGCCAGATGACAACCGAACTGACACAATATACCTTAAAACTTCTTGTGAATAGGGGGCGCTGTTTTCACTTTGGGAAAAAATCGTGCCCAATTTAAACGGCCTCGTACTCTATTCTAGATAGTACAATATGCATATTATTATTACTATTGGATAGAAAACACTCTCAAGTTTCTAAAACTGTTTGAATTATATCTGTGAGTAAAACAGAACTCATTTGGCAGCAAACTTCCAGACAGGAAGTGAAAAATCTGAAAACGATGCTCTGTTCCAGGGCCTGCCTATTCAATTGCTTAATATTTATGGATTTGCATGCACTGCATACGCCTTCCACTAGATGTCAACAGGCAGTGGGAGGTTGAATGGGGTGTCTAGCTTGATCTGAGGTCGAACAAGAGCTCTTGGAATGACGTGACCAGAATTTCCTTTCTCTACCTAGGCGCGGGAAGGACATCAACATTGGCTTCTGAAAAGCGTTCGGTATACACGGTGGATATCTCCGGCTCCGATTTTATTTGATAGATGTGATAAAAACATCATAAAGTCGTTTTTTTCAACCGAGTTGTATCAGTTTATTCAACGTTTATTGCGACTTTTGGAATTTCCCTTTCTTTGCGTCAGGAGAAGATGGGCATGTTCGCGCCACATGGCTAGCTAAGGTTGCTAATTCGACAGGAGAGAAGGACATTCTAAAACCAAACAACGATTTATTCTGGACAAAGGACTCCTTGTACAAGATTCTGATGGAAGGTCAGCAAAAGTAGGAACAATTAATGCGGTGGTTAAGTACCAATTGGTCGGATTACCAGAATATAGTTCATTCCCCCCCAACTTCTGATGTTGCCAGAATCTCTATGTTAACCAAGGGGTTTTGTAATGTCACATCAGTAGAGTAGAGAGAGGAAAAAGGGGGGTGGAGAGGTATTTATGACTGTCATAAACCTACCCCCAGGCCAACGTCATGACACAGTCATGGATGAACAGGGAGTACAGGAGGGGGCTGAGCACGTACCCTTGTGGGGCCCCAGTGTTGAGGATCAGCAAAGTGGAAATGTTGTTCCCTACCTTCCCCACCTGGGGGCGGTCAGTCAGGAAGTCCAGGACCCAATTGCACAGGGCGGGGTTGAGACCCAGGGCCTCAAGCTTAATGATGAGCTTGGAGGGTACTACTGTATGGTGTTGAATGCTGAGCTGTAGTCAATGAACAGCATTCTTACATAGGTATTCTTCTTGTCCAGGTGGGATTGTGCAGTGTGATGGCAATTGCATCGTCTGTGGACCTATTGGGGTGGTACGCAAATTGAAGTGGGTCTAGGGTAACAGGTAAGGTGGAGGTGATATGATCCTTGACTAGTCTCTCAAAGCACTTCATAATGACAGAAGTGAGTGCTATGGGGCGATAGTCATTTAGGTCATTTACCTTTGCCTTCTTGGGTACAGGAACAATGAAAGGAATAAAAAAAATGCACCACTAGATGTAATACAGACTCTTCAGCGTCTGTCTGTCTGTCTGTCTGTCTGTCTGTCTGTCTGTCTGTCTGTCTGTCTGTCTGTCTGTCTGTCTGTCTGTCTGTCTGTCTGTCTGTCTGTCTGTCTGTCTGTCTCTCTCTCTCTCTCTCTCTCTCTCTCTCTCTCTCTCTCTCTCTCTCTCTCTCTCTCTCTCTCTCTCTCTCTCTCTCTCTCTCTCTCTCTCTCTCACATACACACATTCTACTTCATACATTCACATCATAATGTCATAATGTATTATACTCATAGTTTGTATGCGTTAAGTAAAGTGTTACTGAGACATTAATTACAGGTTGTATTACAAGTTCTGTCAGACACTGTGTGGATCATTAACCCTTCACCAACTGTATGGGAGTTAAACCTAACCTGAGTCTCACAAAGCTCATTGCGTATCTAATGGACTAAAATAGGCTGCATTGCTCAGCATTAATGGCCTATCTTTAATCACTGTGTATTGGTGTATATAGTTTAATGGCAGTTTGGACCCTGTCCTGCATAGTAATTAATGGACTAATAGATTTAGACCGCCTTGCCTTTCCTTTCCACTTCACCAGTCTTGGGCTCAGTCCAGTATATTTCATTCCATGGCTGTGTAAAATATATCTACACAAAATAAAATAAACATGCTACGCAAAACCATATGCCAATCCAAGACAATATAGCCTCTCTAATACGACACAGTCTATACATTTCTAACTGAATCCCTACTATTATCTCAAGGCTTTTTGTGAATAAATGACACAGCAAGGAACGTCCTCATTTCCTATATTCGTCACTGTCGGCAATAGAAGCACTGCTTTCTCTCCTTGGATAAACGAAGAGGTTCTACCCACTACCACCGACAGGAAAGGGTTGCATCCATTGCCCTTCCCTCATGGCCTTGTTTTCCAAAACAAGCACACTTCTTCAGCATCTTTCAAAGCGGTTGAAACACTTTCCTTATCACCAGTTCCCCTTGGCCTCCAGCTCTGCTGGCAGGGTACCTTGTGTGTCTGATGATTGCCTTTAATGGTTTGTGAAAGAGAGACATCGTTAAGGTCTCTCCCCTCCACTCCTCTCCCTGTAGCTCAGGGGCACTGATTGTTGACCCGCTCTGTACGCGCGCGAGAGAGAGAGCACTCTAAAGGGTTTTGAAGGCCAGACGATGCTGTGGATGCAAAAGAGTACACAAACATTTTGAATTCCACACAATCTGTCTCCTTGCCTTTTCCTCTCTGTCAAATAACATTCACTCAGAGAAGCCAGACCTAGTTCTGCTAGACATTTACATGTGGGCACTGTTACAATCACAATTATCGCAATTCCTGGAAGAAGCTGGAAATCAGCTTCACCCTGATATTGGCTAGCTATTTAGCTACTTCTCTTACCGTACTTCGCGACAGCAGTCGACAAGAGGGAGCGAAGGACAGAGTGTTTGCTCCAGGCTTGCCGTTCATGCTCACCTCTCCCCATCAATAAATATTAAGACTGTATCATGGTGGCATCCAGATGGTTACCAATATAACAAATTATTTCCCGTATAGACTGCTATCCTACTCAAAATAAATAAGTCTTGGGAGGAAAAAAGTTGGCAATGCTAGCTACCGCCAGTGACATGTGATTCAGCTTGTGATTCAGCTTGTGATTCAGCATGTGATTCAGCATGTGATTCAGCATGTGATTCAGTATGTGATTCAGCATGTGATTCAGCTTGTGAATCAGCTTGTGATTCAGCATGTGATTCAGCTTGTCGTCATGCTTCCCAAGAGCAGTAAGGTTATCTAATTGGCATGTCATGGTGACTTCCAGATGGTATCCAATATTACAAATTATTTCTCAATCTATCATCAAAATAAACAACTTCATAATTTTTTTTCGGTGCCCGACTGTTGCCAGGTAACCAGCAAGCTATCGGGTGGGTAGGCTTGTTCGAAGTCTGAGTTAACAACGAGACTGTGACATCACTGACATTTGTCATAACCATATAGGACTGATTATATCTGCTGTCAGACATGAATGGCTTTGGCCTGTTGGTTCCCATACCTTACAATGTGAATAGTTGATAGTTTCCCTATCAATGTAGAATTTTATTTGAACGCTGGTACAATGAAATCCCAGTAGTTCAGCACACACAGTACAACAAATCAAAATGTGACTGTGTTTGTGGTTTTCTGTACTGAAAAACACTAATGCTTTTTCTGTCATATTTTTCATTATTTTTTATAGATGTCAGGAGTTTTGACCTTGGGTGTGAAGTCAGCGTAGAATGTAATCAGTGGGGGTTAGAGACAGCAGGGTGTCACAGACAGGCTCTGTGCTCTCTGACACACAAAGACTGGCCCCGAGGGCTGAAGAACAACAACAGTGTCTGCATTCTAAACGGCACACTATGGGCCCTTGTCAAAAGTAGTGCACTATATAGGGAGTAGGGTGCCATTTGGGATGCCTGCAGTGTAAGATCTGATGGACCAAGGCCACAGAATGAATCACTGATTGGGCCTTCAAAGAGCAACCTAACAAACCCAATGACACCAATACAAGAATATTTGTAAATGCTCTGTTAGAATCTCCAGTTAAGATCAAGATATATTTGTGAACTAAAAAATCACAGTCGCCAACATATATTCCCCTTATAACACACGCACATTCGATTGCACCCCCCCCCAAAACAATCATTGTTTCCACCTACTCCCTACAGCTTTTCTGCAGAGCTTGTGGTGAGGAGGGTTTTAACAGGCAGGCTGAATCTGCATCAATCTGTCCTTGTCAATATTTCCGATTGACACTAGACACTGGGCTGCCCCCATAGAAGGCACGCTATCCCCTATATAGTGCACCACCACCTATGGGCTCTGGTCAAAAGTAGTACACTATATAGGGAACAGGGTGCAATTTGGAACACAGAGGGTGTCAATAGCCTGAGGGGCTGTTAGTCCAGCACATCACAAAACAATCAATTCATTATTTTCCTGTTGAAAATGTATTGTAATTAAAGTGAAATGGCAGGGAGGGAGATTTTTCTGATAGAAATCTTTATTTGCTTGCTTTTATCTTTCACATAAGCTGACAAGATAAGACGCTTTTTAGAAGTTGTCTGCAATTTGCTTTTTAAAATAATTTTTCCTTTGACGTATTCTGGTTTTGGCTCTGGCATCAACCTTCTCTCCAAAATG
Organism: Salvelinus sp. IW2-2015; assembly: GCF_002910315.2. Classification (NCBI taxonomy): domain Eukaryota; kingdom Metazoa; phylum Chordata; class Actinopteri; order Salmoniformes; family Salmonidae; genus Salvelinus; species Salvelinus sp. IW2-2015. Next base: position 224,272 of record NW_019957559.1, read on the forward strand.
TAATCACTGTTTTCATATAGGCCCAGTATTTCCAAATCCATCTCAAGGAATTGCTCTCTGAATGTATTACTGATCAAAATGACATCGTGATTCACAAAACAAAAAGCCTTTCCATCAAAAGTTCCTAAAGCAACATAGGTCAACTTGTTGATGTATTGCAACTCAGCGACTCATTCAGAATGATCCATAAAAACCTGTTCTGGTGACAAAATGTAGTTGTTTACGATTGGGTGAAACCGTAACTCTTCTCATCCCCAAAGCTAAAAAGACCAAAAAGCCCTGGCCCTGAGTTTCACCCAGGACAAACCTCCAATAAAATCTGACTGGAATAGAAATTGGATAATGCTATCTGTGTCAGAGTGCTGGATTTAATGTGTTTTAGGCTTCATTCCCCCAGTATCCAATTACATTACCAAGATGCTCCACTCCGCTAGTTCTGCCCCAGTATATCAGTCTGTTTTCAGACACGTGTGAGGATTAGGCCCGTTAGCTAATCAATTGGGCCACATTGATCAACAACAATCATGCACGCACGCACGCACGCATGAAAGCACCGACCACCACAATGGCAGAAAGCACGCAGACACAAACGCTCGCACGCATGCACACGCACGCACAACACACACCACACACACACCACACACACACACAACACACACACACACCACACACAACACCACACACACACACACACACACACACACACACACACACACACACACACACACACACACACACACACACACACACACACACACACACACCACCACACACACCTCACACCTCACACCTCACACGTCCTCACTTCTCACGTCTCACAGTTACTCCCGTTAAGGATCATGGAGCCTTTGAGCTATTACCGTCAAAAAATGAGAAAAGGAAAACAGACTATGTCCATAAAATAATATTGGTGCTCATAAAAATCAGTTTACCTCGGTAATATATATCTAGAGGCATGGCTGTTTGGGCTGTTTCAGAGATAAAGAAAAGGCTAAAACATCTGTCCCTGAAAATGTATCGAAACAGATCAGACGATTCTAGCTACAGCGCAGAATATTGTTTGCTGATGGCCTAATGGAAGAACGTAGTAGAAAACGGTGCCCTGAAATGTGAAGATGTATGAAAAAGTACGTTTTTATGTGGTGTTATTGAACTAACACACGCATGGACACACAAACACACTCGTGACAACTCTTCTTCTAACTCTCCCAGACTAATCCCTTGTCATGTTTATAGGATTTATATTTGCTATATTTTGCAACCCTGTCTGCTGTGTGTGTCTGTCTGCAAGAGGATTTAGAAGCCCCGTAAAGAATTACTGGTGTCACACATTTGAACACCGGCAACATATTTTACAGATTATAAAACTGATGCTAGTAAACAATACACAATCCATAAATTTGAGTGAGGATCAACTTTGATATATCAACATCAAATTAATGTGTTGAGGGATCAAAAAAAAAGTTTTAGCACAACAATATTTTGAGAATTTATTTTATGATTACTCGTGGAATCGTACATTAGGTAATTTACTTGACTGTAGATCAAATAATATACAATTGTATTTGTCACATCCTTAGTAAACAACAGCTGTAGACTAACAGTGAAATGCTTACTTACGGGCCCTTCACAACAATGCAGAGATGGATAGAGAGTGTGACAAAGCAAAAATTGGTTTTAGGAAATGTTAGCAAATTTATTAATAACAAAAAAAACTGAAATATCACATTTACATAACTATTCAGACCTTTTACTCAGTACTTTGTTGAAGCACCTTTGGCAGCGATTACATCCTCCAGTCTTCTTAGGTATGACACTACAAGCTTGGCACACCTGTATTTGGTGAGTTTTTCCCATTCTTCTCTGCAGATCCTCTCAAGCTCTGCCAGGTTGGATTGGGAGCTTTGCTGCACAGCTATTTTCAGGTTTCTCCAGAGATGTTCGATCGGGTTCAAGTCTGGGCTCTGACTGGGCTACTCAAGGACATTCAGAGACTTTTCCCAAAGCCACTCCTGCGTTGTCTTGGCTGTGTGCTTAGCCTTGGCATTCAGGCCAAAAAGTTGAATCTTGGTTTCATCAGACCAGAGAATCTTGTTTCTCATGGTCTGAGAGTCCTTTAGGTGCCTTTTGGCAAACTGCAAGCGGGCTGTCATGTGCTTTTAACTGATTAGTGGCTTCTGTCTGGCCACTCTACCATGAAGGCCTGATTGGTGGTGTTGCAGAGATGGTTGTACTTCTGGAAGGTTATCCCATCTCCACAGAGGAACTCTGGAGCTCTGTCAGAGTGAACATCGGGTTCTTGGTCACCTCCTTGAACAAGGCCCTTCTACCCCGATTGCTCAGTTTGGCCGGGTGGCCAGCTCTAGGAAGAGTCTTTGTGGTTCCAAACTTCTTCCATTTAGGAATGATGGAGGCCACTGTGTTCTTGGAGACCTTCAATGGTGCAGAAATGTTTTGATACCATTCCCCAGATCTGTGCCCTCGACACAATCCTGTCTTGGAGCTCTACGGACAATTCCTTCGACCTCATGGCTTGGTTTTTGCTCTGACATGCACTGTCAACTGTGGGACCTTATATAGACAGGTGTATTGTGTGTAGATTGATGAGGAAAACATTTATTTAATCTGGAAAAAGGGAAGAGGTCTGAATACTTTCCGAATGTACTGTATAGGTGGGAATAAAGTAACAAAGCAACAGTATAGCTAATGAACAGTAACCACAGCGTATGTGATGAGTCAAAAAAAGTTAGTGCAAAAAGGGCCAATGCGGATAGTCTGGGTAGGTATTGGTTAACTATTTAACAAACTACGTAGCAGTCATGGCTTGGGGGTAGAAGCTGTTCAGGTACCTGTTGGTTCCAGACATGGTGCATCGGTACCGTTTGCCGTGCAGTAGCAGAGAGAACAGTCTATGACTTTGGTGGCTGGAGTCATTGATACTTTTCAGGGCCTTCCTCTGACACCACCTGGTATAGAGGTCCTGGATGGTAGGAAGTTTGGTATGGCAGGGCCATGTGATCGGATGCCAAGCAGTGATTCAGCCAAGTCAAGTCAAGAAGCGCTCAATGGTGCAGCTGTAGAGCCTTTTGAGGATCTGAGGCTTCATGACAAATCTTTTCAGGCTCCTGAGGGGGAAGAAGCATTGCCGTGCCATCTTGGTGTGTGTAGACCATGGTAATTCCTTAGTGATTTGGACATTCAGGAACTTGAAGCTCTTGACCTTCTTGGCCCTCCGTTTCCTGTAGTCCACGATCAGCTCCTTTGTCTTGCTTACGTTGAAGGAAAGGTTGTTGTCCTGGTACCACAATGCCAGCTCTCTGACCTCCTCCCTGTAGGCCTCCTCATCATCGTCGGTGATCAGGCCTAGCACCGTCGTGTCGTCTACAAACTTAATGATTGTGTTGGGGTTGTGTGCGGCCACGCAGTCATGGATAAACAGGGAATACAGGAGGGGACTAAGCACGCACCCTTGAGGGGGCCCAGTGTTGAGGGTCAGAGTGGCAGATGTGTTGTTGCCTACCCTCATCACCTGGGGGGCGGCCCATCACGAAGTCCAGGATCCAGTTGTAGACGGAGGTCTATAGTCCCAGGGTCCTTAGCTTAGTGATGAGCTTGGAGAGCACTATGGTGTTGGACGCTAAGCTGTAGTCAATGAACAGCATTCTCACATAGGTGTTCCTTGGGGAAGGGAGTGTGGAGTGCAATAGAGATTGGGTCATCTGTGGATCTGTTGGGGTGGTATGCGAATTGGAGTGGGTCTGGGATGATAGTTTTGATGTGAGCCATGACCAGCCATTCAAAGCATTTTGAACACAGATGTGAGTGCTACGGGACGATAGTTATTTAGACAGGTTGACTTGGCATGCTTGGGCACAGAGACTATGGTGGTCTGCTTGAAACATGTAGGTATTACAGACTGGGTCAGGGAGAGTTTGAAAATGTCAGTGAAGACACTGGTCAGTTGGTCAGCACATGATCTGAGTACGCTTCCTGGACGTGCGGCCTTTTATAATGTTGACCTGTTTCTAGGTCTTACTCACATCGGCTACAGAGAGTGTGATCACACAATCATCTGTAACAGCTGGTACTCTCATGCATTTTTCAGTGTTACTAGCCTCGAAGCGAGAAGATATTTAGCTCATCTGATAGGCTCACATTAATGGACAGATCGCGGCTGGGTTTCCCTTTGTAATCTGTGATAGTTTGCATGCCCTGCCACTTCCTGCGAGCGTCAAAGCCAGTGTAGTAGGATTTGATCTCGGTCTTGTATTGACACCTTGCCTGTTTGATGGTTAGCATAGTTAAATAAAGTTAAATAAAGGTGAAAAAATACATATTAAAAAAATAGTGGGATTTCTTATAAGCGTCTGGATTAGTGCACCACTCCTTGAAAGCGGCAGCTCTAGCCTCAATGCGGATGTTGCCTGTAATCCATGCCTTCTGGTTGGGATATGTATGTAAATTGAAAAGTATTTTGTCTGTAATGTATTTTTCGTTATGTGTTATGTGTCAGACCCTAGTAAGGCTAATGGGGATCCTAATAAATCAAATCATATCTCGTCAGGTATCCCGCACGCCGGCCTCTATAGCACCGTCTCCACCTTCTTCGACTGTTGGCGATTTGGGACTGGTCCGGGATAATCAACATGACTTTCGCCTCCGAAGTCCTCGTCCAAATCGAGGTTAGTGATATCTGTTCTGATGTCCATAAGCTTTTTTCGGGTCATAGGAAATGATGGCGGAAACATTATGTACAAAAAAAGTGAATATGAGCATCAACAAACAATACACAAAATACCACAATTGTTCTGGAGCCCGAAAAACGTCCGCTATTCCCTCCATTGTAGATGGCACATGAACTTACAACTTCAAATTGCAGAAAGTTTAGATTTGACAGTAAAATTGCTGAAAGTTTTCTTTGATAATGAGGTCACAACTCTAAATCAGCAAATATCTAGAATGATAAGTATGTCTTACAAGCGAGGGGCACTTCTATAACTTTTGTAGATTTTGTTACACTACATGTTTTCATAGTTTAAGTGTAACAGTCCTAGAAGATATTTAACCTTAAAATATGTATGCAATTACTTTACAAGAAATCCCATTGTTCAATCTTTCTCTCTGTTTCTTCACAACAACCTTTAGCTCCATTCTCAGGAAGGTAAAGGTGAGGTAAGAATACTATGGTGACAAAGCACAACACAAATCATGTTCACTCCATAGAGCCCACAATGCTGGCTGTATACTGTTCAGATACCTTGAATTTGGTAGCCTGGGATTCCGGCTGTGGAACACAGAAATGAACACTTCTTTACGACTGATTAAGTGGTGTCTAAAGAACCTTCAAAGATATAAAGAACACCTTGAAAGACCCATGTTTTGACAAGCTCTGGCCCTATTACCTGACCAGCACATCTGCACTCTCGCTCACTCGCTCTCTCTCTCTCTCGCTCACTCTCTTTCTCTCTCTGTCTCTCGGCCTCACTCTACTCTTACCTTGGTGAAGATACAACAATGACAGGCAGCAGTCACCCATGCAGGCAGAAATCCATAGCCTTCGCTAGAGAAAGGCTAGAGAAAACATGCTTTAAAAGTTTGACACTGTTTTTCAAGTTCTGAAAGGTTGAGAATGCTGAAGGGAAGGAATGCAGAATTATTGATTACAGCGTAGGTCTACAAAAGATTCAGTGTCCCTTTCAAATCGCTTAATGAACCAATTATATGGAATTTTTTCATTCTATTGTACACCTATACTTGGCACCATGGTTACCACAAACACAGATTGTTGAAACATATATTCTGCCCTCAAATCAATGGTTGAATGTGTTTAAAATGAAGAAGAATATACTGTATGTTTAGAATATTTTTTGTTGACATTACCCAACCCCCCAACACACCACACACACATGACAGGCTGGGAGCCGGACAAGGTCAGCTGCAGAGCATTGACTTGAAGCAGGTTAGAGGGTTAAGTGCATGGCTAAAGGGCACAACAGCAGTTGGTGAACGCTGAGATATTGATGCTTCAGAGTTTCAACGCTGCAGTTGATGAGTTTGCCTAGCGTACCCTACTAAACCTTTAACTCTCAAAGTCATCCAACACAAACTAACACTTCATATAGGGCATATGGGTGTAATATACAATCCCACTGACTGGCATGAGAAATAAGGAGATGTTTTCACCCTCTCGTTTTCTCATTTTTCTCCTTGTCTGTGATTTATTAAAGTGTTTGGTGAATGTGCAGACAGAACATCATTATCAGGTTTCAAACAAGCTTTTGACAAATTAGAATGCAATTTATTTTCATCTGGCTCGAAACTCATTTTGATGCTCTAAACAAGAGCAATGCTAATCAAAGGGAGATAGATTGGCTTTTCAGACTCCTATTCAGCGGGCTAAACCTTTCAAATTATGTCTCATCAGCTACAAAGTGATCTGCTGAAGATGAGAACGACACCTTTTAAATCAGTTGTAAAGGATCGCTGGCACAAAAGATCAAAGATTTGTTATTTCTGTGGAAAGATTGAACATTTCACAGGCCTATACCAAGTGTATATATCTTTTCAGGAGCTTTAATATAGACATGGTTTGATACAGTTTGTACACAACAAATAAGAGAGAGAGAGAGAGAGAGAGAGAGAGAGAGAGAGAGAAGAGAGAGAGAGGAGAGAGAGAAGAGAGAGAAGAGAGAGAGAGAGAGAGAGAGAGGAGAGAGAGAGAGGAGAGAGAGAGAGGAGAGAGAGAGAGAGAGAGAGAGAGAGAGAGAGAGAGAGAGAGAGAGAGAGAGAGAGAGAGAGAGAGAGAGAGAGCAATTTGTATTTCTTGTCTGTATTTCACATTTACATTTATATCTAGAAATAATTTAAACCCAATGCTTATTTTCAATGACAACTAATTTCACATAATTATATTCCCTGTGGTCACCAATCATTTCTCTCATTGCCTTTCAATTAAACTAAGACGGGATTCGTGTTGTGAATTCAGACTTTTTCTAATTTAAAACAAGTGTAAAATTACTTGTCATTGTTTTGTGTCAACTCTAATTAAGTGAAAATATCACTTTTGGTGGGTTTTTTAATACGGATTTCCTACTGTACACCAATAATCAGAACTTTCTAATTCCACACCTCAATGGAAATATACAATAGAGTCTCCTAGTAAATTGAAATCACACACTGACACTACAAGACTCCATGGATATAGATGTAATTATCTTTGTACTTTAACTGTGTAGTGACAGCTGAGATGTCATTTCTTCATCTTATTCATTCTATCCCTTGATTCCATGTCATGGCAACCATCCCCATTTTGCTGAAATACAAAAGTGCTTCAATGTTGATTCCATTTGGAGAGGATTGGAACCGCCTCACCATACCCTCTCCCAATGCTAAAATGGGTTATTGCTAGCCTGGTTGCAGATCTGTTTGTGCTGTCTTGCCAGCTACTATGATATATTATTTATGCTCTGTCAGTGACCGTAGTAGATGGCATGACAGCAAAAACAGATCTGGAACCAGGCTAGGTTATCATTCTAATGGAATCTCATTCACTCCCCCCCCCCTCTTTCTTTCTTCTTTCTAGACCTCTGCTGTTTTCCTCTCTACTCATCAAACTCATTTATTCCCCTCATGAGTGATGAGTTATAACAGGTGATGTACAGTTCATGGTGATTCAAACGGGATTGGCATGATTTCCTGGGCTTGTCTCTTTTCCCTGCTGTGGGCAGTATTGACTTGCTCCAACTCAATCAATCTGTACAAGCAGCTAGCAGAGACTATAAATGATGGGAACAGCTTGGTGGCTGAGAAAAGCTGATAGCAAACTGAGGAAAACTCACTAAAACGACTCGCATCATATGATGAATATAACCAGCCTGACAAAGGGAACCCTTGAACAGTGCAGCCTGCCAGGAGGACTGTTAAAAGCCAATCAGTCTAAAATTACATTACAGGCTATCAACCTCTTTTTTGGCTAAGATTGAAGGCTAGCAACCAAAGAGAGAAGATCCCTGAACAGATGAAAGATTACCAAACAATGTGAGAGTTTGAGATTGTCACATATGATGAGAGAGGCTGAGTCCTCTCTCTCTCTCTTACTCTCTCTCTCTCTGTCTGCCTATGACTCTCTCTCTCTCTCTTTGGGTTGCAATCCTTGACTGATTAATCTGTAATGCAAATGGCGTGGGCGAATATAGTGTATACACTATAAAGCAACAAAAAACAACAACAATAGTCTGTGTGCATATAACCTTCTCTGTGTCTCCCTCGTGTAGATGAATCTCACCTGGGATTGCATGGTTCATAAACAAACAAACAAATTGCCATGACGACAAGTCATCAAGGAGATGGTGTCTGAGCGTGGTGATGACAGGTTCAGTCCGATGAGCTCGGGACTGGAGGAGAATAGAGAGCAGCTCAGGGTACAGAAGTGGCTCTCTGTCCTGGCCCCAATTCGCTACTCTGCACAGACCCAATTTTAAGTTTGAGTCTGTATCGTGTTTGCTCTCTCTCTCTCTCTCTTTCTGACGCCAATGTCCTTGAGATTCAGAAAGCACAACAACACTGACCTCATCCAACTGTTCTGAATGATTTCCATGTGCAGGCGTGACATTATCAAGTTGAAATGGTGAGCAGAGAGCAGAGCACCGTGTAGACAACATGGATGAGGAGAGGATGAGACTGGGTTGTTCATTTAAGACTCCTCAACAGCTAATAAAATGGCCACCAAGACTATTTGCATTACCCCCCCCCCCCCTTCTACGCTGCTGCTACTCTGTTATTATCTATGCAAAGTCACTTTAATAACTCTACCTACATGTACAGTACATATTACCTCAATACCTCGACACCGGTGCACCCGCACATTGACTCTGTACCGGTACCCCCTGTATATAGCCCTGCTATTGTTATTTACTTCTGCTCTTTCATTATTTGTTATTCTTATCTCTTACTTTTTGGGGGGTATTTTATTAAAACTGCATTGTTGGTTAATTAAGGGCTTGTAAGTAAGCATTTCACTGTAAGGTCTACTACACCTGTTGTATTCGGCGCATGTGACAAATACAATTTGATTTGATTGGCCAAGTGTACATTCCAAATGGCACCCTTTTCCCTATATAGTGAACTACTTTGTAGTCAAAAGTAGTGCACTATAAAGGAAATAGGGTGCCATTTCAAATCAAATCACATTTTATGTGTCACATGTGCCCAATACAACAGGTGTAGACCTTACAGGGAAATGCTTACTTACAAGCCCTTAATCTATGACTATTCATAGATAATAAACAGCGAGTAGCAGCAGCACAAATAGTCAGTATGCCATTCGATTAGCTGTTCAACAGTCTTATGGCTTGGTTGTAGAAGCTGTAAAGGGAGCCTTTTAGACCTAGACTTAGCTCTCCGATACCGCTTGCCGGGCGGTAGCAGAGAGACAGTCTATGACAAGGGTGGCTGGAGTTGTTGTTGTCCTGGCACCAAACTGTCAGTGATGGTGTTGGAGTTGTGCTTGGGTGAACAGGGAGTACAGGAGGGGACTAAGCACACACCCCTGAGGGGTCTCCGTGTTGAGGATCAGCGTGGCAGATGTGTTGTTGCCTACACTAACCACCTGGGGGCGGCCTGTCAGGAAGTCCAGGATCCAGTTGCAGAGGTAGGTGTTTAGTTCCAGTCATTAGCTTAGGGATGAGCTTTGAGGGCACTATGGTGTTGAACACACTGCTATAGTCAATGATCAACATTCTCAACTAGGTGTTCCTTTGTCCAAGTGGGAAAGGGCACTTTCCTACTTGGAGTTTAATAGAGATTGCATCATCTTTGGATCTGTTGGGGCGGTATGCGAATTGGAGTGGGTCTAGGATTTCCGGGAATGGTTTTTATGTGAGCCATGACCAGCCTTTCAAAGCACTTCATGGCTACAGACATGAGTGCTACGGGTCGGTTACCTTGACCTTCTTGGGAACAGGGACTATGGTGGTCTTCTTGAAACATGTAGGTATTACAGACTCGGTCAGGGACATGTTGAAAATGTCAGTGAAGACACTTGCCAGTTGGTCAGCACATGCTCTGAGTACAAGTTCTGGTAATCAGTCTGGCCCTAAGGGCTTGTGAATGTTGACGTGTTTAAAGGTCTTACTCACATCGGCGACAGAGAGCGTGATCACATAGTCATCTGGTACAGCTTGTGCTCTCATGCATGCTTCAGTGTTGTTTGCCTCGAAGCGCGCATGGAAGTAACTTAGCTTGTCTCGTAGGCTCGTGTCACTGGGCAGCTCGCAGCTGGGCTTCCCTTTGTAGACCGTAATAGTTTGGAAGCTCCGCCACATCCGACAAGCATCAGAACCAGTGTAGTAGGATTTAATCTTAGTCCTGTATTGATGCTTTAGCTGTTTGATGGTTCATCGGAGGGCATAGCGGGAATTCTTATAAGCATCTAGGCTAGAGTCCCACTCCTTGAAAGCGGCAGCTCTACTCTTTAGCTCAGTGCAGATGTTGCCTGTAATCCATGGCTTCTGGTTGGGTTATGTACGTACGGTCACTGTGGGGACGACGTCATCGATGCACTTATTGATGAAGCTGGTGATTAAATTTTTTAAATGTATTTAACTGGTAGGCCAGTTGAGAACAGGTTCTCATTTACAACTGCGACCTGGCCAAGATAAAGCAAAGCAGTGTAACAAAAACAACACAGAGTTACACATAGGATAAACAATCGTACAGTAAATAACGCAATAAAAAAATCTGTATACAGTGTATGCAAATGAAGTAAGGAGGTAAGGCAATAAATAGGCCAATAGTGGCGAAGTAATTATAATTTAGCAATTTACACTGGAGTGATATATGTGCAGGTAGAAATACTGGTGTGCAAAAGAACAGAAAAAATATGGGGATGAGGTAGGTAGTTGGTTGGATGGGTTATTTACAGATGGACTGTGTACAGCTGCAGCGATCGGTAAGCTGCTCTGACAGCTGACGCTAAAGTTAGTGAGGGAGATATAATTCTCCAACTTCAGTGATTTTTGCAATTTGTTCCAGTCATTGGCAGCAGAGAACTGGAAGCAAAGGCGACCAGAGGTGTTGGCTTTGGGGATGACCAGTGAAATATACCTGCTGGAGAGCGTGCTACGGGTGGGTGTTGCTATGGTGACCAGTGAGCTGAGATAAGGTGGAGCTTTACCTAGCAAAGACTTATAGATGACCTGGAGCCAGTGAGTTTGGCGATGAATATGTAGCAAGGACCAGCCAACGAGAGCATACAGGTCGCAATGGTGGGTACTATATGGGGATTTGGTGACAAAACAGATGGCACTGTGATAGACTGCATCCAATTTGCTGAGTAGAGTGTTGGAGGCTATTTTGTAAATGACATTGCCGAAGTCAAGGATTGGCAGGATAGTCAGTTTTACGAGGGTATGTTTGGCAGCATGAGTGAAGGAGGCTTTGTTGCGAAATAGGAAGCCAATTCTATATTTAACTTTGTATTAGAGATGCTAATGTGAGTCTGGAAGGAGAGTTTACAGTCTTGCCAGACACCTAGGTATTTAAAGTTGTCCACATATTCTAAGTCAGATCCGTCCAGAGTAGTAATGCTAGTTGGGCAGGCGGTTGCTGGCAGCGATTGGTTGAAGAGCATGCATTTAGTTTTACTAGCATTTAAGAGCAGTTGGAGGCCACGGAAGGAGAGTTGTATGGCATTGAAGCTCGTTTGGAGGTTTATTAACACAGTGTGCAAAGAAGGGCCAGAAGTATACAGAATGGTGTCGTCTGCGTAGAGGTGGATCAAAGAATCACCAGCAGCAAGAGCGACATCATTGATGTATACAGAGAAAAGAGTCGGCCCGAGAATTTAACCCTGTGGGACCCCCATAGAGACTGCCAGAGGCTCGGACAACAGGCACTCCGATTTGATACACTGAACTCTATCTGAGAAGTAGTTAGTGAACCAGGCGAGGCAGTCATTTGAGAAACCAAGGCTGTTGAGTCTGCCGATAAGAATGTGGTGATTGACAGAGTCGAAAGCCTTGGCCAGGTCGATGAATACGGCTGCACAGTACTGTCTTTTATCGATGGCGGTTATGATATCGTTTAGGACCTTGAGCGTGGCTGAGGTGCACCTGGGACCAGCTCGGAAACCAGATTGCACAGCGGAGAAGGTACGGTGGGATTCGAAATGGTCAGTGATCTGTTTGTTAACTTGGCTTTCGATGACTTTAGAAAGGCAGGGAAGGATGGATATAGGTCTGTAACAGTTTGGGTCTAGAGTGTCTCTCCCTTTGAAGAGGAGGATGACCGCAGCCGCTTTCCAATCTTTAGGGATCTCAGACTATACGAAAGAGAGGTTAGGGGTTGCAACAATGGCGGCAGATCATTTTAGGAAGAGAGGGTCCAGATTGTCTATACCAGCTGATTTGTATAGGTCCAGATTTTGCAGCTCTTTCAGAACATCAGCTGTCTGGATTTGGGTGAAGGAGAAGCGGGGGTGGGGGCTTGGGCCAGTTGCTGCGGGGGGTGCAGAGCTGTTGGCCGGGGTTGGGGTAGCCAGGTGGAAAGCATGGCCAGCCGTAGAGAAATTCTTATTGAAATTCTCAATTATCGTGGATTTATCAGTGGTGACAGTATTTCCTAGTCTCAGTGCAGTGGGCAGCTGGGAGGAGGTACTCTTATTCTCCATGGACTTTACAGTGTCCCAAAACGTTTGGGAATTAGTGCTGCAGGATGCAAATTTCTCTTTGAAAAAGCTAGCCTTTGCTTTCTTAACTTCTTATGGGGTATTATCACGTCCGGATGAAAAGCGTGCCCAAAGTTAACTGCCTGTTACTCAGGCCCAGAAGCTAGGATATGCATATAATTGGAGATGTGGATAGAAAACAGTCTAAAGTTTCTAAAACTGTAAAAATTATGTCTGTGAGTATAACAGAACTGATACGGCAGGCGAAATCCCGAGGACAAACCATCCACCCCACAAGAAATTCAGCCTACCACTGTTTTCAATGGCTGTCATTGTCATTATAAGGCAAAATCCTCCCAGATTGCAGTTCCCAGGGCTTCCACTAGATGTAAACAGTCTTTAGAAAGAGTTTCATGCTGGTTTTTGGAAAAATGAGCCAGAAATTGTAGTTTTTCTAGGTGTCTCCCATTTTGGCTGTAGTGTTTCCAAGCAAGTGGAAGAGTTTGAGTTTGAGTTTATTTAATTTCACAGGGACAGTGCACATTAATCAACGTTTCAGTAAAAGTGCCGGTTTTAGCCGGCCGGCTAATTTTCAACCGCAGTCCCTGGGCAGGTTATTAAAAACAATTACAATATAGACAATCATTGAGCAACAAGAGAACGCGTTCTTTAGTATTTTTCTCTGGTAAAGATAATAACGATTCTCCGTCTTATATTTTATAGTTTATTTACGTATTAGGGTACCTAAGGTTTGATTATAAACGTTGTTTGACTTGTTTGGAAAAGTTTATTAGTAATTAACTTCTCTAGGCTAGGTGGGACGTTAGAAATGAAATAGCAGAGCGCAAAGATTCTAAATACACCATTCGTAGTATTAAACGTTCTTGTAAATACATGTATCTAACATAATTTAAAAGCTTAACTTCTTCTTAATCCAACCACTGTGTCAGATTTCAAAAATGCTTTTCGGCGAAAGCATACCATTACGATAATCTGACGACAGCACGCCGCACACACAAGTATAACTAGCATTTTCCAGCCAAGCAGTAGCGTCACAAAAGTCAGAAATAGCAATAAAATAATAAAATGTGGACAGCCCCACATCTCACAGCTAGCCTTCCGAGAGCTGCTCATCCAGGAGCTTGCTTGCTACAGCAAGTCTACTGCAGCACCTTCTGTCCCCTCTACCTCTGCCCCCTCTACCTCTGTCCCTTCTGCTCCAACCAGTGCTGTTCACCTGCCCAGATCCATCTCTGCAGGCATGAATGTGCCTCAGGGCAAAAAGGGCACAGTGGGGAGGCGTCGATGTGCGCTTTGCCACAGGAAATGCCCCATCACCTGCACCACTTGTTCAGTAACCCTCTGCTTTACAGCAGAAATAGACTGCTATTGGGCATGGCATCAGCAGAACAATATTGCGTAGAGGACTGAGGGTCTTCACAATATTGTATATTATACATTGAATGTGTGTAAATAGTTACCCTTGTTATTTTTAATTTTTTCAAATGTTCATATATATATATATATTAATTTTTTTGTGGGGGGTGTGTGTTAGAATAGCATTTTAGTATTTTGTATAAAGTCATTTACTTCAAAATGTATCACTGTACCAATTTGGCCACTTGGGTACATTTGGGCAACTTGTGTGGGACACCTGGGTGACTACACGCTCAATGTCATGTAGCTCACTCGTTCCTGAAGATATCTTTCTGAAACTTTTTTCAAATACTGCTGCTTTCTTATGTTCTGCATCGAAATTATCCCCAGCATCATATCTGAATGTTTGGCTGTTCTTGTTCAGATTGGAAGATGATGCAACAACAATAAAAAACAGAAAACGTATGTTATTTCCTTGTATTTTCTTCTATCAGATCTATGGTGTTATATTCTCCTACATTCAATTCACATTTACACAAATTCCAGAGTGTTTCCTTTCAAATGATACCAAGAATATGCATATCCTTGCTTCTGGGCCTGAGCTACAGACAGTTAGATTTGGGTATGTCTTCAGGCGGAAATTGAGAGAAGGGGGGGGTATCACAAAGAAGTTAAAATGTATTAGGTATTCATTTTGTATGCATTTGATGGGAGGGAAACTGGGTGGATTATTGACTGAAGCGCGCCAGCCTAAACTGAGTTTTTATGGATATAAGGAAGAACATTATCGAACAAAAGGACCATTTGTGATGTGCTGGGACCTTTTGGAGTGCCAACAGAAGAAGATCATCAAAGGTAAGGCATTTATTATATTCGCTATTTCTGACTTTCGTGGCGCACCTGTAGGTTGAAATATGTTTTTCCATGCTTTTGTATGCGGGCGTTGTCCTCAGATAATCGCATGGTGGCTTTCGTCTAAAGCCTTTTTGAAATCTGCGTAGCGGCTGGAATTAACAAGAAGTTAACCGTAACCACCCCCCCGTTCCGCTAGCGGAACTCCTCCCACATTCCACTGAAAAGGCAGAGCGCGAAATTCAAAAAATATTTTTTAGAAATATTTAACTTTCACACATTAACAAGTCCAATCAGCTAATGAAAGATACAGATCTTGTGAATCCCCAACATGTCCGATTTTTTAAATATTTTACAGGGAAAACACAATATATATTTTGTTAGCTCACAACAAATAGAAAAAAAGCACAGACATTTTTCACAGCACAGGTAGCAAAATCAAAATCAACCAAACTACTAGACAAACCAAAGAAACAAGAAACAACTTAATCAGATGACATCTTATAACATGTTATCCAATAAATCTATGTTTTGTTCGAAAAATGTGCATATTTCAGGTATAATCATAGTTTACGCTACATCAGAAATTGCACCGAAAGCAGCCAGAAATAATTACAGACACCAACGTGACATACCGAAATACTCATCATAAAACATTTCAGAACAATATATGGTGGATAGCTAATGAAAGAGAAAGATCTTGTGAATAGAGACAATATTTCCGATTTTTGAAGTGTTTACAGCGAAAAACCACATATATTTATGTTACTTCACCACCAATACAAAAGACAGACAGACATTTTTCACAGCAACGGTAGCATGCAAGTAGCATGCACAAAGCTAACCTAACTAACCTAGAACCAACCTAAATAACCTAGAAAAACTCCTCAGATGACAGTCCTATAACAGTTACAAATAAATCTATGTTTTGTTCGAAAAAATGTGCATATTTTAGCTATAATCAGTTTTACATTACTGCTACCATCATAGCTACCATCATAAGCTACAGTCAGAAATCGCATGGGAGTAGCCAGAGTAAATACAGACACCAACGTCAACTACCTAATTACTCATCATAAAACATTTCAGAAAATATATGGTGGATAGCTAATGAAAGACAAATTCTTGCGAATACAGCCAATATTTCTGATTTTTGAAGTGTTTTACAGCGAAACACAATATAATCGTTATATTAGCTTACTACAATAGCTACACACAGCAGCATTGATTCTAGTCAAACGCTAGCGATAGCACAGTTCGACAGATATATGAAATAGTTCCCAAATTGGGTCCTTATCTTTGTTGATCTTCCATCAGAATGTTTCTCCAAGGGGTCCTTTGTTCAGAACCGTCTTTATTTGGAACAGAAACGAACGATTTCCCTCTTGAATTAGCAAGCACATGGCCGTGCTGTGCTAACCTCTCCGTCTTGACAAAATTCTTGCGTCGCATCACGTCTAAAGTCCAGAATACATTTCAATAATATAATTAAAGTATATTGAAAAAACATACTTTAGGATGATATTGTGACATGTATCAAATAAAATCGAAGCCAGAGATCATATTCACCTATAACGACGGTTTTCCAGGAGGCTACTCCAGATCCAACTTCGCGCCTTCCAAAAAAAATAAAGTGCGCACTTCTCACTCCAAGAGGTTGTATACAACCCCTGAACGAGATAATCAACTCATTTCTGCTCTCACTTCCGCATGACACCCAGGGGAATGCGTATGACGTGTTTCTACAGTCATAAGTGACATGCCCTTTTATAGACAAGGTCTTAAAGAGAGACTTCGCATTTGGAAATCTCACTTCCGGATAGGAAAATGTCTGTAAAAAGAGTTCTGTTTCACTTAGAGAAATAATTCAAACGCTTTTAGAAACTAGAGACTGTTTTCTATCCAATAGTAATAATAATATGCATATTGTACGAGCAAGAATTGAGTACGAGGCCGTTTAAATATCATACGATTTTCCCCAAAAGTGAAAATAGCACCCCCTGGTCCTCATATTAAGCTTTATTTTGATGTATTACACTTGTGAATTTATGAAAGTTAAATATTTATAATTCTGTAGTTTGAATTTCGCGCTCTGCAATTTCACCGGATGGTGGCCAGGTGGGACGTTACCGGCCCACAAGAAGTTATTAACGAGTTACTGTTTCCCGAATTAACTCAAAATATCAGAATTTATCGATATACTATCTGTCATCTATCAATCATTTGCTCTTATTTCAGTCTCATTCTGAACGTCATAATATCCTACAAATCTGCACGAACCCTAGTTTCCATGGTGAATCAGTTTACACAAATTGGCTTAATTATTTATTTACAAATGAACTAAATAATCACACAGAATTACATAAACACACACACAGGATAGATTATACATTGATTACTACATAATGCAATGAAAAGTCCCTAGTGGACTAACACGATATGACGGCTTGTTACACAATGAAAGGGGGGGATTGGGAGAAGGAGAGACAAAGGAATTCAACTATCATACATACAGTTGAAAAATATTCGTAAATTCGTAACAACCTCTCATTTGGATTTAGAAACGAAAGCACATATTTACGCATTTATGTATGTCTTTGTCGTCTTGCTCTGTTGAAAACGTCCGATCAGTCTGTGGAGTCAGTCGACAGAAAGTCTCTGGTTGTGTAAGTCTCTGGTTGTCCACCAGAGATCACCATGTCCTTTGTAGCATCTTGGTCTCGGAGTGTCTGATAGAACGAATCTTCCAGAGGTGTACCACACAGTGTTCAGCGGGCCTCTTCCTTCGCTCTGTTTGTTTAGAATAGATACTCTAGAGATACCTGTGGTGGTGAGAGGAAATTCTTCTTTGTCTCTCGTCTTCGAGTGTCCTAGGCTAACAGTGCATAAACAGCTGCAGACTGAATGTTCCTGTGTAGTCTTCTTCTTCTTCGAATTTCAGAGGGTCTTACCCTTTTCTGGTATTGTAGTCATTAACTTCTACTTGGTCACCATCCCGGATCCGGGAGCATCCTCATCAGTAAAAAAGCTGACTAGCATAGCCTAGCATAGCGCCACAAGTAAATACTAGCATATAAATATCATGAAATCACAAGTCCAAGACACCAAATGAAAGATACACATCTTGTGAATCCAGCCATCATTTCCGATTTTTTTTATGTTTTACAGCGAAAACACTATGTATTTCTATTAGCTAACCACAATAGCAAAAGACTCAACCGCATATTTTCCCAAAAAATTTACCGCATAGGTAACTATCACATTATATCAGCTTACCACAATAGCCAACCACACAACCGCATTCATTCACCGCAAAGGTAGCGATCGCAAAAAAACAGCAAAAGATATAAAATGATTCACTAACCTTGACAAACTTCATCAGATGACAGTCCTATAACATCATGTTACACAATACATATATGTTTTGTTCGAAAATGTGCATATTTAGCSGTACAAATCGTGGTTTTACAATGTGAATACGTAGCCAAACTGCAYAAAATTATCCGGATATATTTCTGACACTCACCTAATCTAATCAAAGAACTCATCATAAACTTTACTAAAAAATACATGTTGTACAGCAAATGAAAGATACACTATTTCTTAATGCAATCGCCGTGTTAGATTTTTTTAAATAACTTCAGTACGACATACAGCTTACGTTATAGTGAGACAGCGCCCAAAATAAGGGCAGAAAATATGACTAAACATTTTCCATAGAAATACGAAATAACATCATAAATGGTTCCTACTTTTGCTGAGCTTCCATCAGAATCTTGTACAAGGAGTCCTTTGTCCAGAATAATCGTTGTTTGGTTTTAGAATGTCCTCTTCTCCTGTCGAATTAGCAACCATAGCTAGCCATGTGGCGCAAACGTGGCCAACTTCACATGACGCAAAGAAAAGAAAATTCCAAAACTCGCAATAAACGTTCAATAAACTAATATAACTCGGTTTAAAAAAACTACTTTATGATGTTTTTAACACATATATAAAATAAAATCAGAGCCGGAGATATCTAACGTGTATACCGGAAGCTTTTCAGAACGCAATCTGGGGTTCCTTCTCGCGCCTTCCAAGACAATGAAATTTCCAGACACGTCATTCCAAAAGCTCTTGTTCGGCCTCAGATCAAGCTAGACACCCCATTCCACCTCTCACTGCCTGTTGACATCTAGTGGAAGGCGTATGCAGTGCATGTATATCCATAGATTTCAGGCAAATTAATAGGAAGGCCCTGGAACAGAGCCTCGATTTCAGATTTTTCACTTCCTGTCAGGAAGTTTGCTGCAAAATGAGTTCTGTTTACTCACAGATATAATTCAAACGGTTTTAGAAACTAGAGAGTGTTTTCTATCCAATAGTAATAATAATATGCATATTGTACGAGCAAGAATTGAGTACGAGGCAGTTTAATTTGGGCACGATTTTTTACAAAGTGAAAGCAGCTCCCCCCTATTGAGAAAAGGTTCAACCATTTAGTAACGTATTCAGCTCGCGCTGCACGTATACGAGACTTTAGCTTTAAACCTTTTGTGACTTCTGGCTTACTGTCTGTATACTAGTCTAAATGGTTGATTATTCAGGGTACAGCTAAGACCACTGTCTACACCGGCAGTAACCCGGCATGTTTGGTCTGATATGTTAATTCTTTAGTAGTCCATTATAAGTATTCTGGCAAAAGGGTGCCGTTCCATCCCGTTGCCACAATGTCTGTGCTCACATGGGCGTGGTACTGACTTAGCAAAAGCCTATATGAAAAACCATGATCTAATTTAGAAGGCTAAAATCCCATTTCATCTTCTAACAAATAGTTTCATATTTAGTCATGTAAGTTCGACAACATTTAGACATACATCTGATAACGGGGACGTATCCATTTGTAGAGTTACCGTTATTTGGTTCTTAACGATATCACAAACCAACAACAGATTTTATATGATTATTGTATAAGTCTCACCAACCATTTCCCACATTATTTACTTCAGAAATATTGTTTCAATGTCCAACCTTTTGATTTTACAGTACTGCAAAATCTCTCTCTGTTGTAACAAAGGGATATATAACTTCCATTTCTGCAGAGTGGGAGAGAGAGTTCCTGCAAGGTATTTACAACCATAAAACTGGCCCAATTCCCCCACTTCCTCTCTGGTGGGAGGGGGGGGGGGGGGGGGCTCTCTCTGATCCTCACCCAGGAGGGAAAGTCATGACAACAGCCACGAAATATATAGATTTAAACTCTCTTGGTAAATACTGTTGTCTACTTCTTATCATGAGGTACTCCACGTCAGGCGATCAGATTTCGCGCACCAGCTGTTATTGACAAATAGACACAGACCACCACCCCTCATCTTACCGGAGGTAGCTGTTCTGTCTTGCCAATGCGTGGAAAACCCAGCCAACTGTATATTATCCATGTCGATGTTCAGCCTCGACTCTGTGAAACATAAGATATTACAGTTTTTAATGTCCCGTTGGTAAGATAGTCTCGAACAGAGCTCATCCAATTTATTCTCCAATGATTGAACGGATGGTAGAGGAGGTTACCCACTTGCCAACGAATTCTCACAAGGCACCCGGATCTGTGTCCCCTGTATCGGCATCTCCTCTTCATGCAAATGATGTGTATTTGGGCCTGGTCCAGTAGCAGCAGTAAATGATTCGCGTCCGACTCAATAAAGAAAAAATCTTTATCCAGTTCAAGGTGAGAAATCGCTGTTCTGATATCTAGGAGCTCTTTTCGGTCATAAGAGATAGTGGCAGAAACATTATGTACAAAATAAATTACAAACAAAACAGCACAATTGGTTAGGAAAGCGTAAAATGGCAGCCATCCTCTCCGGCGCCATTCTGTAAAGGGGAAGCACACTGAGAGTTGTTTCCTAAGTTGAAACCGGGGACACTTCACACTAAGAGCTGTAGAATGAGGACAGGGAAGGGACATAGACTGAGACAGTTTGTATAATAACAGCCTTGTTTTCCCCCTGGAGGAAAGGGACAAGTTTATCTGAAAATACTTTACATTTTATGATATTTTACATTGCATGGGATATAAAGGATTATTCTGCTACAGGCATATAAAATACTTTCTGTTATGATGTGTTATGACACATCCTTGCAAAAGGGACAATCACTTACATAAATCACATCCTGTGTGAGGAGAGTCAGTTACAACTTTGACATAAGTAGTTACAGTACCATGTTATTCACCTTGATTTGTAATGCAACAGAGTTTTAGTATATTTGTCCCTGGGCTGAAACTGAAAAGGCACTTTGCTTTGCCATGTCTCTGCCATGTATCGTTATCCACTTGTCCTTGAAAATTAGGACTTTGCTGTGCCATGTCTCTGTGCCATGTCTCTGTGCCATGTCTCTGTGCCACGTCTCAGAAGTATCAAGACATCTGGGAGTTTTTTAATCTGAATTAATTCCTCAGTTTTCACTGGGAGCGTTGCAGTATTTTTAACTGTACAACATGAGATTGTCTGACTGGTGACAGATGATATATGAAGTTATTCTAAGCATCTAACTTTAAATGAAAGTGACAGCTTTTCTCTGCTTATCAAACCCAGTGCTTGCTTATAGTTATTTTGGCACTTCACAATTAGTGCTTTGGAAATGGATTGTCATCACATTATTGCTGCCAACAAGTGGTATTTATATCCGCTACATAATCTCCAGACTAACATGTACTGTACTGTATGTAGCTTCTCCCAAAATGGGGGAAAGCCATACATTTGACCAGCGTTTCCCAAACTCAGACCTGGGGATTATTTGAATCAGCTGAATAGTACTAGAGCAAAAACCAAAATGTGCACATCTTGGTGTCCGCAGGACTGAGTTTGGGAAATGCTGCATTTGACGCTAGTAAATTATTACTTCAATACCAACTCCAGCCTCCCTGGAACATTTACCCCCCGATTTACTTAACACAAGGCACATCTCAATAGGTCGTCCAGGTGTCCTTTGACATGGCAAAAGTGGGGGGTGGGCCGTTCCTCTTTTGTCCTCAATTGCTTCTCTTTTGTTCCAGCAAGCAAGGGGAGAATCCGATGACATCAGAGTGCACCATCAAGTCCAATCCCTTGAATTTCCAAATCCTTGAATTTCGCATTGTGTCTACCCTTAAGTATGTGTACTTTACTGTATTTATACTTGGAATATTGTTTTGCAATGGGAAACATAAAAAAATTGCTTGAGTGGGACATTAAAACATGGGGTATTAAATCCAGACTGAAGGGCGAAAAAAATATGTTCATTCATTCGTTTCCAATTTCCAATCAGGGACAGATTCCAACGTGGGACGCTAGATCCCTCTACTACGTGGTTGGAGGAGTTAGCAAGGTAACTTTGGTCAACTCTGAGTTCAACTCGGGATACCTGTTACCACAAAAGTGTCTCACCTTTTAGCCATGTCAATTTCTATGGCAACAAATCCTTCAGAACTAACCTGCTCCCGGACAGGCTAACTCAGGGCTGAGCCGTGTCTGAGCCTAAAGTTGAGGACCAACGATTCCCTCCCTCTCGCATTATCACCTTCATTTGAGAAAGACATCTGATTAAAATGTTGAATTAATCAAATGTTTTTGTGTGTTTACATATTTTAAGTAAAATAGCTATCACATTACACATTTAGTAATGACAGAACACATTTAAAACTTCACACAAAGTACAACTTTTGTATGACTATTTTATTGATTGGAGTGGGAAACAAGGTGCTCATGCATTGATAAGCACACCAAAGACAGCATTAACGATAAGTAATAAAGTCCAAGATAACTCTTCTTTCATTTTGATTTCGTCACAAATGAAAATGTGTCACTGACTCGACCATGGATTGATGTTTCCGCATTGTCTCAATGAAGAGTTTGGCGTTCGACGAGCCACGTGTGACGTGCACGCACAGTTACTATCCTGCCAGAGTAAGCGGCAGGTTGACGAGAAATATCCACTGTCGTAGTACGGATGAAGCCCGAGCTGGAATATGAAGCTAACTGAAGCTGGCTAGCTTCAGAAAAACCTGAGTAGATCTAGCTTCAATCATAGTATACACCTCCGAGCTGAGTTTACACAGGCAGCCCAATTCTGACATTTTTTCCACTAATTAGTCTTTTGACCAGATCTTTTCACATAATATTTTTTTCAGAGGTGATCTGATTGGTCAAAAGACCAATTAGTGAAAACAAGGTCAGAATTTAGCTGATCTTTGTCAACACAGCCATAGTGAGTGGACTCTGACCAATTCATTCATTACCAGGTAGAAAAGAAAACCAGCAGTATTTTGTCCCATCCAGGTTTGTAGCTGAATAGCCATTTGCTGCCCTAAAATATGTTATGAGAAGATTCTTCCATATTTCTGCTACTTCTTGCATTTTATCCATTACCAGGTAGAAAAGAAAACCAGCAGTATTTTGTCCCATCCAGGCTTGTAGCTGAATAGCCATTTGCTGCCCTAAAATATGTTATGAGAAGATTCTTCTTGATTTGATTTGATTTCTTGCATTTTATCTGCTACTTATCTCCAGGACCATGTCAAGAGACTGAAGATGTATTAGCCTACCGGTACAAGAAGCTGTTCCAAGGGAGTTCAAGCTACAATCTGTAAATCTTTTGAATGGCCATGGCAAAAGGTCTAGAATTGCACAAAATTAACTCTAAGACTTTTCTCCACTGTCGAGAGGGGTGCTCAGGATGAGTTCAGGTTTTTGTGGCCCCCACTCCCATCAATGTTGCCCTTCCCTACCCTATATAGTGCACTACTTCTGACCTGAGACCTATGGTCAAAAGTAGTGCACTACATAGGGAATAGAGTGCCATTTGGGATGCAGCGAAGTAGTACAGCGAGTGTGTCTTTCACCTCCAGTGTGGAGGTAAGAGACAGAGAATTAATGACTCTTTCAATTTGTCTGATTGAACTACAATAAATGGCTGTCTGCCATCTTCTGAATGACTTGATAGTTGTGAGATTATGCAAGGCAATTTAAAAAGACTCATTATTGTAATGTAAACCATACAGAGAGAACCCTATGTTCTCATTTTTAGATTTAATGTGGTAAGGGGCATTGGGGAGACGCAATGAAATCGCTTTCTCTTCTTAGGTGCTTTGATGAGTTCAACCAAGGTGATTGTAGCAAGCACAGAAACAAGAGGAATTTATGACAGTTTAATTGCCCTTTATTGTTCATTGAGACATCTGTATCTTCGTGTATGAAATGAAAACGGAGCGGCAGACAAAGGGAGAGTTTAGCGGACCGGAGAGGTGCATGTCTGTCTACCTAAAAGGTTAAAGATAACTGAAAGGCTGGGTGTTGAGAAGGGTTTGGTGCACAGACAGTCAGGGTATCAGTGACACCCAGATGATGATCCCTGTCAGACTGTACCAAAGCCAGCAGGCTAGCATACAAACACATGGGGTTGGATAAGTTCAGGTGCTGTCCTTCACATGGGGCTATTGTTACAGGTGAGTTATGTTTTCAGTTCACACCGTGTCCCTGACAAAAGTTTTAGTGAGGCAACAATGGAACATTCAGAGCTAAGACCTCAACATCCATTAATCCGGCACCTGGATTTCTGTCTCTTGTCTAATGTTCTAGAAGGATGTTTCCTCTCTCTGTCCTTCTATCTATCTTCAGAGGGCACTCACCCCCCCCCCCCACCTCTCCCCCTCTCTCTCTCGCTCTCACTCTCATCTCTCTCTCTCGTTCCCCTCTCTCTGACCCCCCCTTTTTCTCTCACTCTCTCTCCCTTTAGTAAAACAGTACAAAGTGTCTCACTCTGCCTCTGGGGTGTGGAACAGCTGCTTGTGTTGTCATGGAACGAGGTGTCTCAGTAGAAGGAGATAAGATGAATTCAGGATGGATATATTGTCCATGTCTGAGGTGTGTGAAACAAACATCATTCTAGTGTCATCAACTACATAAACAAAACAAAATGAAATTCATTGACTACAGCTCAGCATTCAACACCATAGTACCCTCCAAGCTCATCATCAAGCTGGAGGCCCTGGGTCTCAACCCCTCCCTGTGCAACTGGGTCCTGGACTTTCTGATGGGCAGCTCCCAGGTGGTGAAGGTAGGAAACAACATCTTCACTTTGCTGAACCACAAGGGTGTGCTCAGCCCTCTCCTGTACTCCTGGTTCACCCACAACTGCATGGTCATGCACGCCTCCAACTCTTACATCAAGTTTGCAGATGACAGAACAGTAGTGGGCTTGATCACCAACAATGACGAGACAGCCTACAGGGAGGAGGTTAGGGGCCTCAGAGTGTGGTGTCAGGAAAACAACCTCTCACTCAATGTCAACAAAACAAAGGAGATGATTGTGGACTTCAGGAAACTGCAGATGGAGCACCCCCCATCCACATCGAAGGGACAGCAGTGGAGAAGGTGGAACGTTTTAAGTTACTGGGCGTACACATCACAGACAAACTGAAATGGTCCACCCACACAGACAGCGTGGTGAAGAAGCGCAACAACGTCTCTTCAAGATCAGGAGACTGAAGAAATTTGGCTTGTCACCCAAAACCCTGACAACCCTTTACAGATGCACAATCG
Organism: Salvelinus sp. IW2-2015; assembly: GCF_002910315.2. Classification (NCBI taxonomy): domain Eukaryota; kingdom Metazoa; phylum Chordata; class Actinopteri; order Salmoniformes; family Salmonidae; genus Salvelinus; species Salvelinus sp. IW2-2015. The sequence goes on from NW_019957559.1 coordinate 249,721, forward strand.
AGAGCATCCTGTCGGGCTGTATCACAGCCTGGTATGGCAACTGCACTGCCCTCAACCGCAAGGCTCTCCAGAGAGTGGTGCGGTCTGCTCAACGCATCACCGGGGGCAAACTACCTGCCCTCCGTGACACCTACAGCACCCAATGTCACAGGAATGCCAAAAAGATAATCAAGGACAAGTGTCAGTACAGGTGCATCAAAGCTGGGACCGAGAGATTGAAAAACAGCTCCTATCTCAAGGCCATCAGACTACTAAACAGCAGTCACTAACTCAGAGAGGCTGCTGCCTACGTTGAGACCCAATCACTGGACACTTGAATAAATGGATCAGTCACATTAAACAATGCCACTTTAAATAAAGCCACTTTAATATTGTTAACATATCTTACATTACTCATATCACTTGTATATGCTGTATTTTATACCATCTACTGCACCTTGCCTATGCCGCTCGGCCATCGCTCATCCATATACTTATATGTACATATTCACATTCACCCCTTTAGATTTGTGTTTATTAGGTACTTGTTGGGGAATTGTTAGATTATGTTAGATATTACTGCACTGTCGGAACTAGAAGCACAAGCATTTCGCTACACTCGCATTAACATCTGCTAACCATGTGTATGTGACCAATTCAAATTTGATTTGATTTAGTGAGTTGTATAAGGCTGGTTGAGTGAGTTGTAGATGACGATGGTGGCCAATGAATACGAGATGAGACAGTCCTGATAGATATCATCACCACATCATGACAAACCAATCTTGAGGGGTGAGTGTCCTCAGAAGTCTAAGAGAGGTAGAGAGAGAAAAAAGAAAGCTAGAAAGAGTCAAGGAGAGGGCAGGTAGCCTAGAGGTTCATCAAAAAAAAATATCTAACCTTTATAGCCTTTAACCTTTATTAACCAGTTAGGCCAGTTGAGAACAAGTTCTCATTTACAACTGTGACCTGGCCAAGATAAAGCAACGCATTGAAACAAAAACAACAACACAGAGTTACACATAAACAAACGTACAGTCAATAACACAATAGAAAAATCTATGTACAGTGTGTGCAAATGAGGAAGAGTAGGGAGGTAGGCAATAAATAGGCCTTAGAGGCGAAAATAATTACAATTTAGCATTAATACTGGAGTGATAGATGTGCAGATGATGTTGTGCAAGTAGAGATACTGGGGTGTAAAAGAGCAAGAGGGTAAGTAATAATATGGAGATGAGGTAGTCGGGTGTGCTATTTACAGATTGGCTGTGTACAGGTACAGTGATCGGTAAGCTGCTCAGACAGCTGATGCTTAAAATTAGAGAGGGAAATATGACTCCAGCTTCAGAGATTTTTGCAATTCGTTCCAGTCATTGGCAGCAGAGAACTGGAAGGAGAGAGAGAGGTAGGGGGGCGGCAGGTAGCCTAGCGGTTAAGAGTGTTGGGCCAGTAGCTAAAAGGTCGCTTGTTCAAATCCCCGAGCAGACTACGTGAAGAATCTGTCGATGTGCCCTTGAGCAAGGCACTTAACCCTAATTGCTCCTGTAAGACACTCTGGATAGTGTCTGCTAAATGTCTGCTAAATGTAGAGAGAGATGAGTGCCCTCGGATGACTGTTGAATAGATAGAGGTTTAGAGGGCACTCAACAGCTAAACTCTCCACTCATTACAGCATGGCTTCATAATACCAATGATTTGTTCTCCGCTCATCCCTTTCTCTGTGTGATTGCAATGAAAACCTGAAGCTCAGATTTCAATCAATATCTTATTTCCTTCTCTTCCGCTGTTGACGCAAAGAGCTTCCGGCCCCTTTACCATCAAATGTCATTGGGGGTCATTTAGTGGAATTGTATGGAGCTGGCAGGGTGAGATTTCTGAGCTGACTAAATTCTTCCATTGTGGTTGGGAGATGGCAGGTTCTCACCTACTGTGCTGCGAGATGGGAGGTTTCAGATTGATTTCTTTGCTGTTTTTAAGCATGGGAAAAGGCATGTCAGATATTGAGTATAAATACATGACTATGATAACTCAAGTCTGCGCAAGTAAAGCCTGACTTTTTTTACAGATATGAAATTGCACAATAACAACAAATTGGAAATGAAAAATATAAAAATATCCCTTGAAAAACGCAGAGAGAGACAGAAAGATGGAAATGGGTGTGCTGAGGATAGGGAGAAGGTACGCCATTTCAGAACACGCTTTTTTGGGGTTCTGTTTCAGTGAGATTAAGGCCTCAGAAATGTCAGTCAGTCTATCAATAACTGTACAGATGGTGCTCATGACAAAACGTGATATGTCATAGTTTAGCCATTGGAGAGAAGGGATTTTCCCTCACGTCTTTCCCCAACAGAAACAAAAACACATTTTCAGTTTGGAGTGTCTGTGAGGTGTGACAAACAATTACTGGACGCTGAGAGCTGAGAGGGATGAGATTCTGGTAGAGAATGTCTCTGCTTGTCTAGGGATATCCCCAAGATGTTTTTCATCTCTCCCACTCATCTTCCCCCCCTCCTTCCATCCCATCCTCCACCCTCCCTCCTCCAAGGTTTTCTTCCCAGTGATTCTACAGTAAAGCTCTGACTGGAAGCTAGGTATAGTTGTTATCAATAAACGTCACAATAAGGTGCAGAGTGTTCAACTTGCCTTTTGGGGGACAAGGAGACCTCCAGCTCCGCTGGCTTGTGAGCAAAACAACCAATATGTACGTGTTCGTGAAAGTCTCACCTTTCAATGGTTGGGTCACATGACTGTGTAGCCCAAATGTTTGGACGCTACACACAGAAATTGGCAGATCGGCGGGACCGACATCAGACGAGTCCCGTGACGCTTGTGGGGTCATAGAGCAAAATGGAGAACAACATCGTCTTCATGAGAGTCTCATCTTTCCATAGAGGGGTTCAAATTTGTTTTCATGAGAAGACCGATTTTCCAGATGTCTTCTGGTCTGACAAACACTCCTGTATGTCTGCCACTTTTCACCACAGACGTGGAATGCCAACATCGGAGGATGCGTTGGGTTGAACGCAGCCCATGCAAAAAACACAATTATCTCTAGCTTAACTTCTTTGATATAGGGGGCAGCATTTTCACTTTTGGATGAAGTGCATGCCCATAGTGAACTGCCTCCTACTCTGTCCCAGATGCTAATATATGCATATTATTATTATTATTGGATAGAAAACACTCTGAAGTTTCTAAAACAGTTTGAATGATGTCTGTGAGTATAACAGAACTCATATGGAAGGCAAAAAACCTGAGAAGAAATCCAAACAGGAAGTGGAAATTCTGAGACTGGTCGATGTTAAAGTCATCGCCTATTCAATTCCCTGTAATATATGGATCTTGCACTTCCTATGCCTTCCACTAGATGTCAACAGTCTGTAGAACGCTGAATGAAGCCTCTAGTGTGATGTGGGGCCGGATGGGAGGTGTTTCAGCTTTACTGTAGAATCACTGGGAAGAAAACCTTGGAGGAGGGAGGGTGGAGGATGGGATGGAAGGAGGGGGGGAAGATGAGTGGGATTAGGTACTTCCGGCGCCGAAAAGAGATGGCCGCCTCGCTTCGTGTTCCTTGGAAAATATGCAGTATTTTGTTTTTTTACGTGTTATTTCTTACATCGGTACCCCGGGTAATCTTAGGTTTCATTACATACAGTCGGGAGGAACTACTGAATATACGATTAACGTCAACTCAATCATTCGTTCCTACCAGGAATATGACTTTCCCCGAAACGGATCCAGTGTTTGGCCTTCCACCCAATACAATGGATCTGATATCCCAGCCGGCGACCCTGTGCGACGCCGAAAAAGGGGAAAACGAGGCGCGTCTCAGTGGTCAGGCTTCGGAGACGGGCACATTCGCGCTCCACTCCCTAGCATACTACTCGCCAATGTCCAGTCTCTTGACAATAAGGTGTGATGAAATCCGAGGCACGGGTAGCATTCCAGAGAGACATCAGGGATTGCAACGTGCTCTGCTTCACGGAAACATGGCTAACTCAAGGGACGCTAACGGAGTCGGTGCAGCCAGCTGGTTTCTTTCAATGCATCGCGCCGACAGAAACAAACATCTTTCCGGTAAGAAGAGGGCGGGGGGGTATGCTTATGATTAACGAGAATGTGGTGTATCATATAACAACACACAAGAACTCAAGTCGTTCTGTTCACCTGATCTAGAACTCCTCCAAATCAAATGTCGACCGCATTATCATACAAGGGAATTCTCGTCAATCATCAATCACAGCCGTATACATTCCCCCCCAAGCAGACACAATCGATGGCCCTGAACGAACTTTATCTGACTCTTTGTAAACTGGAAACCACACACCCTGAGGCTGGCATTTCGTAGCTGGGGATTTTAACAAGGCTAATCTAAAAACAAAACTCCCATTCTATCAGCATATCGATTTGTGCTACCAGGGCTGGAAAAACACTAGACCATTGTTATGACTAATTTCCGCGCGCTTATAAGGCCCCCCCGCCCCCCTTTCGGAAAAGCTGACCACGACTCCATTTTGTTGATTCCAGCCTACAAACAGGAACTCAAACAAACAAGCTCCCGCGCCTCGAGTGTCCTGTTCAACGCTGGTCCGGACAATCTGAATCCACGCTTCAAGACTGCTTCGATCACGCGGATTGGAATATGTTCCGCATCGCGTCCAACAACAATATTGCGATATGCTGATTCGGTGAGCGAGTTCATTAGGAAGTGCATTGACGATGTCGTACCCACAGCAACGATATAAAATACATCCCACCACGAAACACGCGTGGATGGACGGCAGCATTCGCGTGAAACTGAAAGCCGAACCACTGCTTTTTAACCAGGGCAAGTGACCGGAAGCATGACCGATACAACAGTGTAGCTATTCTCTCCGCAAGTCAATCAAACAGCTAAGTCTCAGTACGAGACAAAATCGAGTCGCAATTCAACAGCTCAGACACAAGAGGTATGTGGCAGGGTCTACAGTCAATCACGGATTACAAAAAGAAAACCAGCCCCGTCGAGGACCAGGATGTCTTGCTCCCAGACAGGCTAAACAACTTTTTTGCCCGCTTTGAGGACAATACAGTGCCACTGACACGGCCCCCTACCAAACCTGCGGGCTCTCCTTCACTGCAGCGAGGTGAGTAAAACATTTAAACGTGTTAACCCTCGCAAGGCTGCAGGCCCAGACGGCATTCCCAGCCGCGTCCTCAGAGCATGCGCAGACCAGCTGGCTGGTGTGTTTACGGACTATTCAATCAATCCTTATCCCAGTCTGCTGTTCCCCCATGCTTCAAGAGGGCCACCATTGTTCCTGTTCCCAAGAAAGCTAAGGTAACTGAGCTAAACGACTACCGCCCCGTAGCACTCACTTCCGTCATCATGAAGATGCTTTGAGAGACTAGTCAAGGACAATATCACCTCCACCCTACCGGACACCCTAGACCCACTCCAATTTGCTTACCGACCCAATAGGTCCACAGACGACGCAATCGCAACCACACTGGCACACTGCCTAACCCATCTGGACAAAGGAATACCCATGTGAGAATGCTGTTTCATCGATTACAGCTCAGCATTTAACACCATAGTACCCTCCAAACTCGTCATCAAGCTCGAGCCCTGGGTCTCGACCCCGCCCTGTGCAACTGGTCCTGGACTTCCTGACGGGCCGCCCCAGGTGGTGAGGGTAGGTAACAACATCTCCACCCCGCTGATCCTCAACACTGGGGCCCACAAGGGTGCGTTCTGAGCCCTCTCCTGTACTCCCTGTTCACCCACGACTGCGTGGCATGCACGCCTCCAACTCAATCATCAAGTTTGCGGATGACACTACAGTGGTAGGCTTGATTACCAACAACGACGAGACGGCCTACAGGGAGGAGGTGAGGGCCCTCGGAGTGTGGTGTCAGGAAAATACCTCACACTCAACGTCAACAAAACAAAGGAGATGATTTGTGACTTCAGGAAACAGCAGAGGGAGCACCCCCTATCCACATCGACGGGTCAGTAGTGGAGAAGGTGGAAAGTTTTAAGTTCCTCGTGTACACATCACGGACAAACTGAATTGGTCCCCCACACAGACAGCGTTGTGAAGAAGGCGCAGCGCGCCTCTTCAACCTCAGGAGGCTGAAGATTTCGGGTTGTCACCAAAAGCACTCACAAACTTCTACAGATGCACAATCGAGAGCATCCTGTCGGGCTGTATCACCGCCTGGTACGGCAACTGCTCCGCCCACAACGTAAGGCTCTCCAGAGGGTAGTGAGGTCTGCAGAACGCATCACCGGGGGCAAACTACTGCCCTCCAGGACACCTACACCACCCGATGTCACAGGAAGGCCATAAAGATCATCAAGGACAACAACCACCCAAGCCACTGCCTGTTCACCCCGCTATCATCCAGAAGGCGAGGTCAGTACAGGTGGCATCAAGCAGGGACCGAGAGACTGAAAAACAGCTTCTATCTCAAGGCCATCAGACTGTTAAACAGCCACCACTAACATTTAGCGGCCGCTGCCAACATACTGACTCAACTCCAGCCACTTTAAAAATGGGAATTGATGGAAATTATGTAAAATGTACACACTAGCCACTTTAAGCATGCCACTTAATACAATGTTTACATACCCTACATTACCCATCTCATATGTATATACTGTACTCTATATCATCTACTGCATCTTGCCATCTTTATGCAATACATGCCACTTTAATACATGCCACTTTAATACATGCCACTAGCCACTTTAAACTATGCCACTTTATGTTTACATACCCTACAGTACTCATCTCATACGTATATACCGTACTCTATACCATCTACTGCATCTGCCATGCCGTTCTGTACCACCACTCATTCATATATCTTTATGTACATATTCTTTATCCCTTTACACTTGTGTGTGTGTGTAAGGTAGTAGTGTGGAATTGTTAGGTTAGATTACTGTTGGTTATTACTGCATTGTCGGAACTAGAAGCACAAGCATTTCGCTACACTCGCATTAACATCTGCTAACCATGTGTATGTGACTAATAAAATTTGATTTGATTTGATTTGATTTGATTTGGTCTGGCAGATTGCCAGTTCTTGGTCATGCGCTTTCCCCATGATTTCGCCATGCGTTCCATTACTTATAGAGACTGAAAATAATTATCCGGTTGGAACCTTATTGGATATAAATGATAACAACATCCTGAAGATTGATTCTCTACTAAGTTTGACCAGTTTATTCGACTTGTAATATAACTTTTTGAAGTTTTCGTCCGACGTTTGCCTGCATCTGCGCGAGCGTTTGGACTACACATGCTAGCAAAAGTAGCTAATTGGACATAAGTAATGGACATTATCGAACAAAACAATTATTTATTGTGGTACTAGGATTCCTGGCAGTGCATTCTGATGAACATAATCAAAGGTAAGGGAATATTTATTATGTAATTTCTGTTGACTCCAACATGGCGGAGAAAGGTTGTTAAATCTGAGCTCCGTCTCAGATTATTGCATGGTGTGCTTTTTACGTAAAGTTTAAAATAAATCTGACACAGCGGTAGCATTAAGAACAAGTGTATCTTTAATTATGTGTAAAACATGTATCTTTCATCAAAGTTTATGATGACTATTTCTGTTATTTGACGTGGCTCTGCAATTTCTCCGGATATTTTGGAGGCATTTCTGAACATGGCGCCAATGTAAACCGAGATTTGTGGATATAAATATGCACATTATCGAACAAAACATAAATGTATTGTGTAACATGATGACCTATGAGTGTCATCTGATGAAGATCATCAAAGGTTAGTGATTCATTTTATCTCTATTTCTGCTTTTGTGACTACTATCTTTTGCTGGGAAAATGGCTGTGTTTTTCTGTGGCTATGTACTGAGCTAACATAATTGTTTGGTGTGCTTTCCCCGTAAATCCTTTTTGAAATCAGACATGTTGGCTGGATTCACAACATGTGCAGCTTTAATTTGGTGTCTTTCATGTGTGAGTTCATGAAAGATTTATTTTTATAGTAATATATTTGAATTTGGCGCGCTACATTTTTTCTGGATTTTGGCCAAGTGGGACGGAACCGTCCCACCTATCCCAGAGAAGTTAAGCAAACAGATATTGATGGGTATTTTTGTATTATGCTAATTCGATTTCAATGGGGCGCAGATATCAACTCTAAGGGACACTCAGCCTGGTAAAGCTGGCAAGCAAATCAAACAATATTTGGAGATAACTAACTAGCTAGTTTATCCACTGAAGGCTAGCTGTTAGCTAGCCAAATTGAATCGATCTGCCATTGGCTAGCTAGTCAATTTGAAGTGGTTCATCAATAAATGTCTGTAAGTTGCTTTCCAGGAGCAGTCATGATTACACAGTCTTAAACTCAATGTTGAAAATGGTTTCATATTAGCTAGCTAAAGTATGTTGGTTGGAGAAAAAAAAGTGCATATAGTGCCTTTGGAAAGTATTCAGACCCTTGACATTTTCCATACTTTATGTTACAGCTTTATTCCAAAATTGATTAAATATTTTTTTCCCCTCATCAATCTACACACAATACCCCATAATGACAAAGTAAGACCAGGTTTTTAGGAATTTTTGCAAATGTATATACTGTATGTATACAAAAAATATAGATATTTTTTTACATAAGTATTCAGACCCGTTGCTATGAGACTCAAAATTAAGCTCAGGTGCATCCTGTTTCCATTGATCATCCTTGAGATATTTCTACAACTTGATTGGAGTCCACCGGTGGTAAATTCAATTGACTGGACATGATTTGGAAAGGCACACACCTGTCTATATAAGGTTGACAGTGCATGTAAGAGCAAAACCAAGCCATGAGGTCGAAGGAATTGTCCGTAGAGCTCCGAGACAGGATTGTGTCGAGGCACAGATCTGGGGAAGGATACCAAAACATTTCTGCAGCATTGAAGGTCTCCAAGAACACTGTGGCCTCCATCATTCTTAAATGGAAGAAGTTTGGAACCACCAAGACTCTTCCTGGCCTCCCGGCCAAACTGAGCAATCGGGGGAGAAGGGCCTTGGCCAGGGAGGTGACCAAGAGCCCGATGGTCACTCTGACAGAGCTCCAGGGTTCCTCTGTGGAGATTGGAGAACCTTCCAGAAGGACAACCATCTCTGTAGCACTCCATCAATCAGGCTTGTTTTTGCTTTGTCATTATGGGGTTTTGTGTGTAGGTTGATGAGGGAAAAAAACAATTGTATACATTTTAGGATAAGACAGTAACATAGCAAAATGTGGAAAAAGTCAAGGGGTCTGAATACTTTCCGAATGCACTGTACCTTATCATGATGTTCAGGCGATTTAAAAAAGTTTCTAGCCGGCAAACATTATTTCTAGCTACATGGGCAAATGCTGCCCTTCTGCTGCTTGACAAAGTGCACACAATGGATGTCAGGTAAAGTACAGTTTTATTTTATATCCAATATCCAATTAAATGATGGCCAATATTGAAAGATGGAGTGTAATCCAGCTGTGTTTCTGCACTGTAATGCATTGGGGCGGGCTCTGCTTGCCCCCCAACTGGGAATGGAATGTTTGAAAAGGACGTTATTGATAACAACCTATAGTAAGACCAGCATGTTGTCCTGCAGGCAGTAAGTATCACGGTGGAGAGAGAGGGTGATTAGGAGGCAGCATGGAGCTATGCCTGTGACTGCTACAATTACCAATCTACCACCAGCCTGTTATGAGTCCAGGCGACACCCTCTGTCATGTCCCCAAATGCCACCCTATTGTCAATATAGTACACTACTTTTGTGCACTACCCTAGGGCTCTGGTCAAAAGTAGTGCAATACAAAGGGAATAGGATACCATTTTGGACAAAACCCTAGACTTTTCAGTCAATACACATTGTTTATGTGAACTCAAGGCACAACTGAGAACAGCAGAGAACAAATGCACTGGGTTTTGACCTGATTTTAGAAGCCGTTTTAGAAGATTGTACTTTTACTGTGTTTTGTTTTCTCATTTGCTTCGAGTTTCTAGATATATCTGAGTTTGAAGCTCTCTTATCCATTTTTCAGAGCAAAACGCACCGGGATGCATTTCCACTTTGAAGCAGAAATGTTGTACTCAACGTATTTATATGAACAACATGACGTGAAATGGAAATGTTGAATGACATACAATGTCTACATCTGGCTTCTCTACGGCCTCTGCATGATGAATCAACGCTCAGGGTGTGGGACAGACAGCCCATTGCAGAATGGAACGCAGTTCACAATGCATGTAGACCTATTATCTCATCATGGTAGCTTTTTTTCTTGTGACAGGTAGGGCTCCATTTGCTGCAGCATAGCCTATGATACAGTAAAAAAAATACAGAATGAAGACAAGGACAACGAAACATATTTAAATTGAAAAGCGAGGAAGGAATGAAACAACAATGGAGAAAGAAAGAGGAGGTAGGCTCATAACATTAAGGGAAATATGATGAAAGGTATACAGATATACAGCCTACTAAATATACAAATAGGCCCTAGTATATTTCACAATTTAAATCAAATTTCCTAGTCTATACTTGTAACTTTGTAGGCCGCATGTGTGTAACATGCGTCATAATCTCATGTTCTCTTCTTCTTTATCATGGTTTGAACGATGTGCATAATTCCAGTCCATATAATACAGTATAATACAATCCAGTACAGTAATACAGCTCACAATAAAAAAGATTAGCCTACTGGAGCTAGTCTCATTTATGTACCCTCTTCAACATATACACTGGCAAGAAAAAGTATGTGAACCCTTTGGAATTACCTGGACTTCTGCATAAATTGGTCATCAAATTTCTTCATCTAAGTCACAACAATAGACCAACATAGTGTGCTTAATCTAATAACACACAAATTATTGTATTTTTCTTGTCTATATTGAATACATCATTTAAACATTCACAGTGTAGGTGGGAAAAAGTACGTGAACCAAGAGACTAATGACTTCTCCAAAAGCTAATTTGAGACAAGAGTCAGCTAACCTGGAGTCCAATCAATGAGACGAGATTGGAGATGTTGGTTAGAGCTGCCTTGCCTTATAAAAAACATTCTCAAAATTTGAGTTTGCTATTCACAAGAAGCATTGCCTGATGTGAACCATGCCTCGATCAAAAGAGATCTCAGAAGACCTAAGAATAAGAATTGTTTACTTGCATAGAGCTGGAAAGGATTATAAAAGTATCTCTAAAAGCCTTGATGTTCATCATTCCACGGTAAGACAAATTGTCTATAAATGGAGAAAGTTCAGCACTATTGCTACTCACCTTAGGAGTGGCCGTCCTGCAAAGATGACTGCAAGACCACAGCGCAGAATGCTCAATGAGGTTAAGAAGAATCCTAGAGTATCAGCTAAAGACTTACAGAAATCTCTGGAACATGCTAACATCTCTATTGACGAGTCTACGATACGTAAAACACTAAACAAGAATGATGTTAATGGGAGGACACCACAGAAGAAGCCACTGTTGTCCAAAAAAAACATTGCTGCACGTCTGAAGTTTGCAAACGTGCACCTGGATGTTCCACAGCGCTACTCGCAAAATATTCTGTGGACAGATTCAACTACAGTTGAGCTGATTGGAAGGAACACACAACACTATGTGTGGAGAAGAAGAGGCACAGCACACCAACATCAAAACCTCATCCCAACTGTAAAGTATGGTGGAGGGAGCATCATGCTTTGGGGCTGCTTTGCTGCCTCAGGGCCTGGACAGCTTGCTATCGTCGACGGATAAATGAATTCCCAAGTTTATCAAGACATTTTGCAGGAGAATGTTAGGCTATCTGTCCGACAATTGAAGCTCAACAGAAGTTGGGTGATGCAACAGGACAACGACCCAAAACACCGAAGGAAATCAACAGAATGCCATCAACAGAAGAAAATACGCCTTCTGGAGTGGCCCAGTCAGAGTCCTGACATCAACCCGATTGAGATGCTGTGGCATGACCTCAAGAGAGCAGTTCACAACAGACATTCCAAGAATATTGCTGAACTGAAACAGTTTTGTAAATAGGAATGGTCCAAAATTCCTCTTGACCGTTGTGCAGGTCAATTAGAGAAAACGTTTGGGTGAAGTTATTGCTGCCAAAGGAGGGTCAACCAGTTATTAAATCCAAGGGTTCACATACTTTTTCCACCCTGCACTGTGAATTTTTACACGGTGTTCAATAAAAACATGAAAACGTATAATTGTTTGTGTGTTATTAGTTTAAGCAGACTATGTTTGTCTATTGTTGTGACCTAGATGAAGATCAGATCAAATTTGATGACCAATTTATGCAAAAATCCAGGTATTTCCAAAGGGTTCACATACTTTTTCTTGCCACTGTAGCTAGCTACATCTATCAGGCTTTTATGTTTTTCTGTTGTGCGTAATGTGCAGTAGACCATATATGTGTTTGATAATGGAACAATCATTTGGTCTTTTTTGGGCTTGGGATCATTAAATGTTGCTAATGTAGGGCTCATCAGGCTCAGGTAGCATGAGGTATGAATTTTCATGCTGATCAAAGCTCTAATCAAATCCAGACATGTATATGCTTGACATTGTTTTTGAATGACACTTCCGGTTTTGTCGGGAAATACTGGGTTACCCAATAGAAAAGTGATTAATTCTCAGGATGGAACATTTTGTAAAATACCAGGAAAATATTAAACCCTAGTGCTGACACAAGGCCTCAGGGGAAAGAGTGAATAGAGGCACATGGAAGACTACAAAACTAAAAACTCCTGTGAAGGTGAGACTTTTTATTAGTCAGAAAAATGGCTTCCAGAGTCCCCAATAGAGTCAATTGAATCCACTCACAGGATGTACAGCATCACACATTTTATTTTTTTGAAAAATTGTTTCACCTTTATTTAACCAGGTAGGCCAGATGAGAACAAGTTCTCATTTACAACTGCGACGTGGCAGAGATAAAGCAACGCAGTGTGTCAAGGTTGTGGGTAACTGGTGAAAGGAGTCAGGCGCATGAGAGCTGAGATAACACCAGTATAAACACAATACTATGGTGCGGGAAAAATACCAGTACCACGAAATAAACGGGCATATAAACAAAACCCGGCAACAAAATACCAGCCGTCAGTAACAGCCTGAGCAATAAAACAAACACGCACACAAACATGGGGGAAACCAGAGGGTTAACTAATGAACATGTAATTGGGGAATTGAAACCAGGTATGTAGAAAACAAAGACAAAACAAATGGAAAATGAAAAGTGGATCGGCGATGGCTAGAAGGCCGGCGACGTCGACCGCCGAACGCCGCTCGAACAAGGAGAGGGACCGACTCCAGTGGAAGTTGTGACACAGTGTGACACAAACAACAACACAGAGTTACACATGGAATAAACAAACGTACAGTCCATAACACAATAGAAAAGTCTATATACAGTGTGTACAAATGAGGTAAGATTAGGGAGGTACAGCCATAAATAGGCCACAGTGGCAAAGTATTTACAATTTAGCAATTAAACACTGGAGTGATAGATGTGCAGAAGACGAATGTGCAATTAGAGTTACTGGGGTGCAAAGGAGCAAAACAATTAATAACAATATGAGGATGAGGTAGTTGGATGGGTTATTTACAGATGGGCTATGTACAGGTGCAATGATCTGTGAGCTGCTCTGACAGCTTGTGCTTAAAGTTAGTGAGGGAGATATGAGTCTCCAGCTTCAGGGATTTTTGCAATTCGTTCCAGTCATTGGCAGCAGAGAACTGGAAGGAAAGGCGGCCAAAGAAGGAATTGGCTTTGGGGGTGACCAGTGAAATATACCTGCTGGACCACGTGCTACGGGTGGGTGCTGCTTTGGTGACCAGTGAGCTGAGATAAGGCGGGGCTTTACCTAGCAAAGACTTATAGATGACTTGGAGCCAGTGGGTTTGGCGACGAATATGAAGCGAGGGCCAGCCAACGAGAGCATACAGGTCGTAGTGGTGGGTAGTATATGGGGCTTTGGTGGCAAAACGGATGGCACTGTGATAGACTGCATCCAATTTGCTGAGTAGAGTGTTGGAGGCTATTTTGTAAATGACATCGCCGAAGTCAAGGA
>NW_019957560.1:3367-5697 GCF_002910315.2 Salvelinus sp. IW2-2015
CAGGCAGGAGGAGGGGAGCGGCGAGAAAGGAGGACGGAGGAGCGAGAGAACGAGAGCAGAAGAGGAAGGAGGGGAGGAGAGGAGGAGGGAGAAGGGAAGGGAGGAGGGGATGGAGAGGAGAGGAGAGGAGGAGGGGAGGGAGGAGAGGAGATGAGGGAGGAGAGGAGGAGGGGGGAGGAGGGGATGTGAGGGGAAAGGTGAGGGGAGGAGCATAGGGGGAGGTACGAGAGAGGAGGAGGAGGGACGAGGAGGAGGGAGGGAGAGGACATTTAGAAGAGGAAAACAGAGTTACATTACCCCAAAAAAACACAACCAGCTAAAAACATCATCATCGTGCTGTTAGTTTGTTCCCCTGAAGGTTGAGGAGAAGGAATGATTGTTGTCGTGTAGCAGTAGGAGCGAAGCGATGTTTTCAGAACAGGTTCGATGCTGTGTCATGGTACCTGGCGGGCATGGGGGCAATCTGGCTGTGAGGGGTGAGGCTGTCGGGCGGGGCTTCAAGCCTCATCCCCTCCGCCATGATGGAAAGACCTACTGGATGGACTGAGGGTCTCTGTGTCTCATAGACAACCACAGTCTGTGTCTCATAGACAACCACAGTCTGTGTCTCATAGACAACCACAGTCTGTGTCTCATAGACAACCCCAGCACGGCCTCAGCATACCGGTATGTTTAGAAGAAAATGAGTGTTTGTGGTGTGAGGCTGCAAAGGGAAGTTGCATCCAGGAGAAGACACACACCTAAGTGACCAACACACACCAGGCTAAAGGACACGTCGATTCCCCACCTCGTCTTCACACACACACACTTTGGTAAATGCCAGGAAGTATTCCCCCAGGTATGATCATGAAACTGTGAGGACACCACACACACAAGCCTGTGACTTGCTACCTTGGCGGCACTATCATTTACAGGTTGTTTATCCTCAGCCAAAACAACGGTAATTTATAGAGGAGATGACGAACCATGTTCTAAGTTTGCCTTTTAACTTCACTTCATAGGACACAGTAAAATGAGTTTATGGCCCAGTTATATGGGGAGGGACAAGAGCGATCTACAGAGCATTCAGAATGTATTCAGACCCCTTTTGCCACATTGTGTTACGTTACAGCCTTATTCTAAAACCGATTAAATAATTGATGTCCCCTCCTCACACATTCTTTTCTACACACAATACCCCATAATGACAAAGCGAAAAACAGGTTTTTAAAATGTTATGCAAATGTATAAGAATGAATGAATACACACACACCCTTTACTGTGAGACTTGTAAATGAGCTCAGGAGCATCTTGTTTCTATTGATCATCCTTGATGTTTCTAAAACTGGAAAAGAGTCCACCAGTGGAAAAACCAAGCCATGAGGTCGAAGGAATTGTCCATAGAGCTCCGAGACAGGATTGTGTCGAGGCACAGATCTGGGGACGGGTACCAAAAAATGTCTGCAGCATTGAAGGTCCCCAAGAGCCACCAAGACTCTTCCTAGCGCTGGCCGCCCGGCCAAACTGAGCAATCGGGGAGAAGGGCCTTGGTCAGAGAGGACCAAGAACCCGATGGTCACTCTGACAGAGTTCCAGAGTTCCACTGTGGAGATGGTTGTCCTTCTGGAAGGTTCTCCCATCTCTGCAGCACTCCACCAATCAGGCYTTTATGGTAGAGTGGCCAGATGGATGCCACTCCTCAGTAAAAGGCACATGACATCCTGCTTGTTATTTGCCAAAAGGCACTTAAAGGACTCTCAGACAATGAGAAACAAGATTCTCTGGTCTGATGAAACCAAGATTGAACTCTTTGGCCTGAATGCCAAGCGTCTGGAGGAAACCTGGCACCCTCCCTATGGTGAAGCATACTGGTGGCAGCATCATGCTGTGGGGATGTTTTTCAGTGGCAGGGACTGGGAGACTAGTCAGGATCGAGGGAAAGGTTAACAGAGTAAAGTACAGAGAGATCCTTGATGAAAACCTGCTCCAGAGCGCTCAGAACCTCAGACTGGGGCGAAGGTTCACCTTCCAACAGGATAACGACCCTAAGCACACAGCCAAGACAAACTAGGAGGGGCTTCRGGACAAGTGTCTGATTGTCTTTGAGTAGCCCAGCCAGAGACCAGACATGAACCTGATCGAACATCTCTGGAGAGACATGAAAGTAGCTGTGCAGCGATGCTCCCCATCCAAACTGATAGAGCTTKAGAAGATCTGCAGAGAAGAATGGGAGAAACTCTCCAAATAAAGGTGTGCCAAGTTTGTAGCGTCATACCCAACAAGACTCGAGACTGTAATCGCTGCCAAAGGTGCTTCAACAAAGTACTGAGTAAAGGGTCTGAATACTTAAG
>NW_019957560.1:8863-26360 GCF_002910315.2 Salvelinus sp. IW2-2015
TAGCTTTCTTTACCCTGGAGGTCCATCCTCTGTGGTGTAGTGAGCAGTCACGTAGCTTTCTGTTACCCTGGAGGTCCACTCCTCTGTGGTGTAGTGAGCAGTCACAGTCACGTAGCTTTCTGTTACCCTGGAGGTCCACTCCTCTGTAGTGTACGTGAGCAGTCACGTAGCTTTCTGTTACCCTGAGGTCCACTGCCTCTTGTGGTGTAGTGAGCAGTCCCGTAGCTTTCTGTTAC
The DNA here is from genome assembly GCF_002910315.2 of Salvelinus sp. IW2-2015. Lineage (NCBI taxonomy): Eukaryota > Metazoa > Chordata > Actinopteri > Salmoniformes > Salmonidae > Salvelinus > Salvelinus sp. IW2-2015. Next base: position 9,100 of record NW_019957560.1, read on the forward strand.
CCTGGAGGTCCACTCCTCTGTGGTGAGTGAGCAGTCACGTAGCTTTCTGTTTACCCTGGAGGTCCACTCTCTGTGGTGTAGTGAGCAGTCACGTAGCTTTCTGTTCCCTGGAGGTCCACTCCTCTGTGGTGTAGTGAGCAGTCACGCGTAGCTTCTGTTACCCTGGAGGTCCACTCCTCTGTGGTGTGTGAGCAGTCACGTAGCTTTCTGTTACCTCTGGAGGTCCACTCCGTGTGGTGTAGTGAGAGTCACGTAGCTTTCTGTTACCCTGGAGGTCCACTCCTCTGTGGTTTAGTGAACGTCACGTAGCTTTCTGTTCCCTGGAGGTCCACTCCGCTGTGGTGTAGTGAGCAGTCACAGTCACGTAGCTTTCTGTTCCTGGAGGACCACCCGTCTGTGGTGAGGGCAATAGAGGGTGACTTGGATAATTCATTGACAATTTTGATATTTTTCTGTTCATAAAGATCTGGCATGATCTTGCATACTGAAGTGGGGGCGCCAGGCGATTTCCTAGCGTGGCTCAAGCACTTTCACCATATTTTTAAACCCTTTGTTTTCCACAAAGAGTACGGCCTCATGTCTGCAGAGATAAACATCCAGTAGATTTAGTGATGGCTTTAGTCCTGTCTTGATTCTGCAGGCAAGGGCTTAAATGCCGCGGTGAGAAGTTTGTCTGTTGGCTGAGTTGCTCCCGTCACACCAGGGTGATGACGATTTAAATGTGGTGGCCACGCTCCATGTATTTCCATGATCATCCGGAATTTCTTGTGGCACAATGCCTACACACCGTAATGGTGTTCGCACCCCTTCTTCCGTCATCATATGACAGGGAAGCCTAAATGCAATTGATTGGCCGGTCCACATGCGTGCCGAACCGTGGGGGTGATCCGTGCGGTCCGTTACACACTAATCGTAACCATTGTGAATGGTTTTATGTTGTCGTCTCCCCCTCCCACCTTTCCAGGCCTCCAGGTTACCCCCCAATATGCCCAGGGATGATGGGAGCAGGGCCTCCGTATGGCCTGGGCCGGGGCCATCAACAGCATGCAAGGTATGATGAACCAGGGAGGACCCTACGGAGGAGGGCCGATGGAGGGAACATGGCCAACAACACACCTGGTGAGTCTGGACAAGATATCCAGTCTGTGGTTGCGTCTGGACTTTTTTTTAATACACCCAACTCAAGTGGACAAAAGATTGCTATTGGCATATCATCTGACGTGATATTTGATATTGTATAAAATTGTCAATGAATCGATTGAAATGTTACCCCTCCGATTTGTTCTCCATCTGCCAGGCATGGCTCCTAGCCCTGAGTTTGGCATCGATGTCAAACTGAGCCCAGCAAGAAGATGAACAACAAGGTGGACGGCACGCCCAACCTGAAACCAAGAAGGTAAAGAAGGTTTTTGTCACTGACTTGTGGTACTGAATGATACAGTCAGAATGAGAGAGCTGCATGGTTGTGTTTGTGCATAGAAATAGAATCCCTAGAAGGCCAAAGCCCCTCTGACGAACCTCATGGGTACTCAATGTGCTGACCTGGCATTGTGATTGGGACTCTACTTCTATGAGTAGTGAGTGGAAGTAAGTTGAAGTCAATGGTGAATGTCAAGCCAAATCCTCACCTCTTCCTCCTCCCATTTCCCTCTTTCAGAAGTCAAACTCTTCGACGTACGACCATAAAAGATAACTCGTCTGTATGGCTGGGTCGGAGCTGGAGAGGAGGACGTGGGTAAGACCGGTACCTGGCGTTCGCTGAGGATAAGGCATGGGCATGACCCAACTTCCTCCGCCGTGGGACGAAAACCTCTAGACTCTTCAGACTTTACGTCTCGGTCAAAGAGATCGGAGGCCTCACACAGGTCAGTGGTTCCTGTGTTTGTAGTATTTTGTGTTTAGTGTGTGTCTATTTATCTCTCTGTTTTAGTACACCGACGTGTCATTATTTGCCTGATAATCTTGTGTTATTGTCATTTCATTTCTCTACAGCAGTGTAGAGTTGTTCTATGCCAAGACACGACATATTTAGCTAGTCTGGACTGTCTGGGAGCTGTGGTGTTGTAAGCTCTCCTCGTTGCTTCCGCCCACCAGGTGAACAAGAATAAGAAGTGGAGGGAGTTGTCCACCAACCTGAACGTGGGCACGTTCCAGCAGGCGCGCCGCTCCCTGAAGAAGCAGTACTCCAGTGTCTGTACGCCTTCGAGTGCAAGATCGAACGTGGCGAGGACCCGCCCCGGGATCTCTTCACTGACGCCAAAAAGACCACCCAGCCCAAGATCCAGCCCCCAGCCCAGGTCAGTGTCTGTCTGTCTGTCACCCCCCCCCCCCAGCCCAGGTCAGTGTTGTCTGTCTGTCATTTTGTTACGTTACAGCCTTATTCTAAAATTGATTGTTTTAAAAATCCCTCCATCTAAACACAATACCTCATAATGACACAACAACAAAGTACAAAAAAAACTATAAAGCAGCCTAAATGTTTACTTAATTTTTATCAAATTTAGAGTGTTTGTGGCCTGAGGCGGCAGAAGGACATCCAGGACAGGACACATACCAAACAGACCAACACATACCAGGCTAAAGGACACATCGACCCCCCCCCCTCCTGTCTTTACACACACTTTGGTAAATGCCAGGAAGTATTCCCCCAGATATGCTCATGAAACTGTCGGAGGACACCACAAACACACCCGTGACTTACTACCTTAGCAACGCTATCACTTATCAGCCAAAACAGCGGTGATTTATAGAAGGCAGCAGCTCATACAGAGATGACAAACGGCGTTGGAAGATTGCCTTTTAACTTTAAAATGAATAGGATACAGTAAAATATGCTAGTTCATGGCCCAGTTATATGGGGCGAGGAGGGAAACGAGAGATCCATGTGATAAATAGCACAGTAACCACACCAACCTCAAGGGACTGGAGAAATGAAACATTCTTTCATTCATTCCAGTTGAATCAATGTGACTATAAGTCAAACTGAACAGAGTCGGTATGGGAGGGAGGGGACGTAAAGGTTTAGTTTGACTGTCCGGCACTGACATGGGCTAGAGGGCTGATGCACACACACAACACTGACCTGGGCTGGGGGGCTGGATCTTGGGCTGGGTGGTCTTTTTGGCGTCGATGAAGAGATCCGGGGGCGGGTCCTCGCCACGTTCGATCTTGCACTCGAAGGCGTACAGACACTGGATGTACTGCTTCTTCAGGGAGCTGGCGGCGCTGCTGGACGTGCCCACGTTCAGGTTGGTGGACAACTCCCTCCACTTCTTATTCTTGTTCACCTGGTGGGCGGAAGCAACGAGGAGAGCTTACAACACCACAGCTCCCAGACAGTCCAGACTAGCTAAATATGTCGTGTTCTGGCATAGAACAACTCTACACTGCTGTAGAGAAATGAAATGACAATAACACAAGATTATCAGGCAAATAATGACACGTCGGTGTACTAAAACAGAGRGATAAATAGACACACACTAAACACAAATACTACAACACAGGAACCACTGACCTGTGTGAGGCCTCCGATCTCTTTGACCGAGACGTAAAGTCTGAAGAGGTCTAGAGGTTTTCGTCCCACGGCGGGAAGGTTGGTCATGCCCATGGCCTTATCCTCAGCGAACGCCAGGTACCGGTCTACCCACGTCCTCCTCTCCAGCTCCGGACCCAGCTCATACAGACGAGTTATCTTCTCATTGGTCGTCGTCGAAGAGTTTGACTTCTGAAAGAGGGAAATGGGAGGAGGAAGAGGTGAGGATTTGGCTTGACATTCACCATTGACTTCAACTTACTTCCACTCACTACCTCATAGAAGTAGAGTCCCAATCACAATGCCAGGTCAGCCACATTGAGTGTACCCATGAGGTTCGGTCAGAGGGGCTTTGGCCGTTCTAGGGATTCTATTTCTATGCACAAACACAACCATGCAGCTCTCTCATTCTGACTGTATCATTCAGTACCACAAGTCAGTGACCACAAACCTTCTTTACCTTCTTGGTTTCAGGTTTGGGCGTGCCGTCCACCTTGTTGTTCATCTTCTGTGCTGGGCTCAGTTTGACATCGATGCCAAACTCAGGGCTAGGAGCCATGCCTGGCAGATGGAGAACAAATCGGAGGGGTAACATTTCAATCCGATTCATTGACAATTTTATACAATATCAAATATCACGTCAGATGATATGCCAATAGCAATCTTTTGTCCACTTGAGTTGGGTGATTAAAAAAATGTCCAGACGCAACCACAGACTGGATATCTTGTCCAGACTCACCAGGTGTGTTGTTGGCCATGTTCCCTCCCATCGGCCCTCCTCCGTAGGGTCCTCCCTGGTTCATCATACCTTGCATGCTGTTGATGGCCCCCGGCCCAGGGCCATACGGAGGCCCTGCTCCCATCATCCCCTGGGGCATATTGGGGGGGTAACCTGGAGGCCTGGAAAGGTGGGAGGGGGAGACGACAACATAAAACCATTCACAATGGTTACGATTAGTGGTGTAACGGACCGCACGGATCACCCCCCACGGTTCGGCACGCATGTGGACCGCCAATCAATTGCATTTAGGCTTCCCTGTCAAATATGATGACGGAAGAAGGGTGGTGGACAACACCATTACGGTGTGTAGGCATTGTGCCACAAGAAATCCGTATGATCATGGAAATACATGGAGCGTGGCCACACATTTAAATCGTCATCACCCTGGTGTGACGGGAGCCAACTCAGCCAACAGACAAACTTCTCACCGCGGCATTTAAGCCCTTTGCTGCAGAATCAGACAGGACTAAAGCCATCACTAAATCTACTGGGATGTTTATCTCTGCAGACATGAGGCCGTACTCTGTTGTGGAAAACAAAGGGTTTAAAAATATGGTGAAAGTGCTTGAGCCACGCTAGGAAATCGCCTGGCGCCCCCACTTCAGTATGAAGATCATGCCAGATCTTTATGAACAGAAAAATATCAAAATTGTCAATGAATTATCCAAGTCACCCTCTATTGCCCTCACCACAGACGGGTGGTCCTCCAGGGTAACAGAAAGCTACGTGACTGTGACTGCTCACTACACCACAAGCGGAGTGGACCCTCCAGGGTAACAGAAAGCTACGTGACTGTTCTCACTAAACCACAGAGGAGTGGACCTCCAGGGGTAACAGAAAGCCTACGTGACTGCTCACTACACCACAGCGGGAGTGGACCTCCAGGGTAAACAAGAAAGCTACGTGACTGTTCACTACACCACAGAGGAGTGGACCTCCAGGGTAACAGAAAGCTACGTGACTGCTCACTACACCACAGCGGAGTGGACCTCCAGCGGTAACAGAAAGCTACGTGACTGCTCACTACACCACAGAGGAGTGGACCTCCAGGGGTAACAGAAAGCTACGTGACTGCTCACTACACCACAGAGAGTGGACCTCCAGGGGAACAGAAAAGCTACGTGACTGCTCACTACACCACAGAGGAGTGGACCTCCAAGGTAACAGAAAGCTACGTGGACTGCTCACTACACCACAGAGGAGTGGACCTCCAGGGTAACAGAAAGCTACGTGACTGCTCACTACACCACAGAGGAGTGACCTCCAGGTAACAGAAAGCTACGTGACTGTGACGCTCACTACACCACAGAGGAGTGGACCTCCAGGGTAACAGAAAGCTACGTGACTGCTCACTACACCACAGAGGAGTGGACCTCCAGGGGTAACAAGAAAGCACGTACGTGACTGCTCACTACACCACAGGGAGTGGACCTCCAGGGTAACAGAAAGCTACTGACTGACTGCTCACTACACCACAGAGGAGTGGACCTCCAGGGTAACAGAAAGCTACGTGACTGCTTCACTACACCACAGAGGAGTGGACCTCCAGGGTAACAGAAAGCACGTGACTGTCACTTACACCACCAGCGAGTGGACCCCAGGGTAACAGAAAGCTACGTGACCTGCTCACTACACCACAGAGGAGTGGACCTCCCAGGGTAACAGAAAGCTACGTGACTACTATTCACTACACCACAGAGGAGTGACCTCCAGGGTAACAGAAAGCTACGCTGACTGCTCACTACACCACAGAGGAGTGGACCTCCAGGGTAACAGAAAGCTACGTGACTTGACTATTCATACACCACAGACGGGTGGACCTCCAGGGTAACAGGAAAGCTACGTGACTGTTCACTACACCACAGACGGGTGGTCCTCCAGGTAACAGAAAGCTACGTGACTGTTCACTACACCACAGACGGAGTGGACCTCCAGGGTAACAGAAAGCTACGTGACTGGGTCACTAAACCACAGAGGAGTGGACCTCCAGGGTAACAGAAAGCTACTACGTGACTCTCACTAAACCACAGAGGAGTGGACCTCCAGGGTAACAGAAAGCTACGTGACTGCTCACTACACCACAGAGGAGTGGCTCCAGGGAACAGGAAAGCTACGTGACTGATCTCACTACACCACAGTAGGACGTGGACACCTCCAGGGACAGAAAGCTACGTGACTGCTTCACTAACCACAGAGGAGTGGACCTCCAGGTAACAGGAAAGCTACGTGGACTGCTCACTAACCACAGAGGAGTGACCTCCAGAGGGTAACAGAAAGCTACGTGGACTGCTTCACTAACACCACAGAGGAGTGGACCTCCAGGGGTAACAGAAAGCTACGTGACTGCTCACATAAACCACAGAGGAGTGGACCTCCAGAGGTAACAGAAAAGCTACGTGACTGCTCACTAAAACCACAGACAGGAGGGGACCTCCAGGGGTAACAGAAAGCTACGTGACTGCACTCACTAACCACAGAGGAGTGCTGGACCTCCAGGGTAACAGAAAGCTACGTGACTGCTCACTAAACCACAGAGGAGTGGACCTCCAGGGTAACAGAAAGCTACGTGACTGCTCACTACACCACAGAGGAGTGGACCTCCAGGGCATCGGAAAGCTACGTGACTGTTCACTACACCACAGAGGAGTGGACCTCCAGGGTAACAGAAAGCTACGTGACTGACTGCTCACTACACCACAGAGGAGTGGGAGATGTGAAGTCCGGTGCTACAGACACACCCCCTCTATGAGTCACAAAGGCACAAATCTGGTGCAGGTACTGCTAGGAGCAGGTAGGAGCAGTAGCAGAGTGAAAGCTAGAGAGGCCCAATAGCAATATCCCAACCACCACAGATAATGCCAAGAACCAAGTAAATGCAGTGATAGAAGCTGGACTGGSGCCACAGATAGCTGGCTTTGCACATGTGATCAATTTAGCATCTCAAAGGGGAATCTCAGTGAACAAGTTGGGCCACCTCCTTSGGAGGATCAGGAAGGTAGTTTCCTTTTTCCACCGAAGCACAACAGCTGCTCATGTGCTTAAGACCAAGCAGGAAATGCTACAGCTACCGACCCACAAGCTCATACACCATGTCACAACAAGATGGAACTCCACTTATGACATGTTGGAGAGCCATCTTGAGCAGCAGACAGCTGTGTACTCTGCACTGACAGACAAGACCCTGAAAAAACATAAAGACATCATCACCTTGTCTGATGATGACGTGAAAGTGGCAGAGGAGGTCCTCCAGGTGCTCAAACCCCTCAAAMCGGTYACAACCCTATTGAGCACTGAACCTGTACCGTCTGTGTCCATGATCCTACCTCTGAAAACAAGGATTCTACAMTCCATGGSCCCAAGTGAGGAAGACAGCACCATCACTACAGATGTCAAGGCTGCCATTAGAGAGGACCTGGACCCCAGATACCCCCCTAATGGTCACGACTACCTTCATAGATCTACTGCACTGGATTCAAGGTTCAAGTCCCTGTCTCACCTCGACCCTGTCTCACCTCGACCCGGCCTCACCTCGACCCTGTCTCACCTCGACCCGGCCTCACCTCGACCCTGCCTCACCTCGACCCTGCCTCACCTCGACCCTGCCTCACCTCGACCCTGACCCTGCCTCACCTACGACCCGGCCTCACCTCGACCCGGCCTCAACTCGACCCTGCCTCACCTAGACCCTGCCTCACCTAGACCCTGCCTCACCTCACCCTGCCTCACCTAGCACCAACCTGTCTCACCTAGACCTGTCTCACTAGACCCTGCCTCACTAGACCCTGCCTCACCTAGACCCTGCCTTCACCTCGACCCCTGCCTCACCTAGACCCTGCCTCACCTAGACCCTGCCTCACCTAGACCCTGTCTCACCTAGACCCTGCCTCACCTCGACCCTGCCTCACCTAGACCCCCTCACTAGACCCTGCCTCACCTAGACCCCTTGTCTCACCTAGACCCTGCCCTACACCGGAGGACATACAGTGATCTCACCACTGACATTGTGGCCACTGAGGAGGTAATAAATGATGAGTGAATTACTTCAATAATAAATATACTGCAGGCTAATCTTAGTCTATGCTATTGCTATTAGAATCATCMATTTTTGATTTGGAATAATAATGGCTTTTATTAAATGTTATTGGCACAATTACAGTTCTATGAAATAAACCAAATAATTAATTGGTTTAATAGATCAAGTCCTTTTTTCTGCAGGGTCAAGCCACAGAGCCGACAGGAGCAGACTCAGAGGCACCTCCTCCACAAAATATTTCAGCCATGAAGGCGCTTTTCGGGGAGACCTTTGCGAGCAAGGACACAGGCAAGACGTTTGCCAACACCATCGAAGAGGAGGTGGCATCCTACAAGGCAGCAAGCGGCATTCCAGTGGATGGTGGAAAACATTGCCAAGATGGCAAGATGCTACCTGGCTGTGCCTGGCACTTCAGTTCCTAGAGAGGGTGTTCTCCACAGCAGGGGACATAGTGACTGCAAAGGAGGTCTATCCTCTCCCCACACAACGTAGACATCATCATCTTTTAGAAAAAGAATGTGAAGTTATAAGCTCAGGTCTGCTTTGTWTTTTCTTTTTGTTTGATGACGTGGACACGGGCTATTTTGACGTTCACTTTGACGTTCACTTTCTTCCTTTGACGTATTGTTCAAAGGAAGAAGGTATCAAGCCTCATATTGCACTTTAATTTAACAACTGAGTATTGAGTATTTTATTTGAAGATTTTATTTAAACATTGAAAAGTTCCTTGCTTGAAGTATTTAAGTAATAAATGGAAAGAAAAGTTATATTTGTCTCCCTTTTTTTAATGTGATCTGAAAAATGATCCGATCCGTGACTCAAAACAGTGATCCGAACCGTGACTTTTGTGATCCGTTGCACCACTAGTTACGATACATGACAGTTAAAAAATAACAATATTCAAAACATATATACGGAAGAAAATCGTTGCTGTCAGATGAAAATGTATTCAAAATAGCTTCTGAAGTTTCATAACTGTATGTTCGTCAATGGAGAAATATGGCAGTTTTTTCCATTTCCTGAAAAGATTGTGTTGAAGATAAGAGGCTTGCTTACTGTATTTCTCATCCCTCCCTTTTCTTACAGAGGCCCACTTCTGCCTAAAATGCCTAGTTGTCTCCTCTCCTTTCTTCCTTCTCAACATCCTCAGTGAACACTTGGGTTGCACTCAGTAGGGCACACCGTAGCAAAACGCTGTATTTTTGTTCTTTCCGTTTCAAAATGTTTTACTCCCTACTGAACAGGGCCCGGTCTTACCTCGTGATGTACACGTCTGTTTCCGGCCTATCTTTACATGTCTGTCTGTCTCTGGAGCTCTGTGGCTAATGTCTTTCTCTCTGTGGCGCTGTTTCTCTGCTTGGAGACTCAGCTGACTTCCTGACTGAACAACTGTGTGACACACTGCCTGGATCACTGTTCTCATAAGCCACCTCTCTTTCCTCTCTGTCCCTGTGTTCCCCTAGGTCGTCTACATCTTAGATGGCTGGCTGGCTCACACCTGACCTCTCCTCTCACACAGCAGAGCCTGGGAGTGGGAAGAATCAAACAATGGGTTTTTCAGGGTCACACAAACACACAATTTCCAACAAAGAGATGAACCATGTAATATTGAACGGCACTCGACGCTGACCTGTCTCCTAAAGCAGTAAGGAAGTGTCGTTTAGTGCAGACCAGGCAGCCTACCTGTTGTGTATGGAGTTGGCTCCGTGGTGCATGGCAGAGGCTGCATCCGGAGGGCCCCCGGGGCCCTTCCTGTTCATGCCTGGAGGGGGGCACATCCCAGAGGTCACCTGTGGAGGTATGCCGGGGCCCATGTTGGGGCCCATCCCGGGGCCGTAGGGGCGGGCCCCCATCTGACCCGGACCCATCCTGCCAGGGGGCATGCCTGCATACGGCGCCCCACCAGCCTGGCCTGGCATAGGGTTCATGCCCCCCGGACCACCAGGGTAGTTGGCGTTGGGCATGCCACTGTAGCCGGGCTGTCTGGGGTAACCTGGAGGGTGGGGAGAGAGACAGAGAGAMATCAGGGGACTGTTCAGAAGGGCACACCGTAATGGGTTTTATTATTGGACAAGTCCATGTAGTACCTCCCTGTGTCACTCGGTTTCAAAACGTTGAATTTTTACTGAATACAACCCAGGTCTTACACTAACACAGCAAGAGTCCAAATCCTAAACGCGGCGTTGACTGAACCAAAATCAGGAAAATAACTTAACAGACAGGCCTAATATTTGAGTTTAGAAAGGAGGCTTTTATTCAAGCAAATAGATGGATACCTGTGGTGAAGCTTTAGGCCTGTTGTATGTAGCCTGTGGTGAATCTAGACCTAGCCTGCCTCAGCAAGCGTCTAGCCTCCGGCATATAGAAACCTGGCTGGGAGTTTCCGTGGTCCACGTCTACATTTAACTCCACAGATAACGCCTCTCTCTCGGTCTCTGTTCTGACAGGCTAGCTGATGAAACAGGGTGTAGATGCTGGACTAGAGTCCGATTCGATGAGTAATCCTTCTCCGTACTTCTTCAAAGACCGTGAAGAAAGCCCTCTGAGGGATGCAGCTTCAAAAGGTTCTCTGTGTCTAGGCTACCTCAGAAACGCTGTGACGACTGTAGGATGACAATTGAAAAATCTTTTGAAAGATTTGAATGTTCTGATCTTTTTTTAACGGTCCAGAGAGCAATACTAGGCTACTAGAGAGGACCATCAATAGCTTTACAAATCAGGACGAGCCCTGTGTGTATGTTACAGCAATAGCACTTTAAAGCAGGAAAGGAAGCACGTGGCTCCTACTACCGATCTTCAGGAGGATCATATGCTCCCTGTTGACGCGTTCATTTCCCCTTCTCTTCCTCCCCCACTCCTTTCACTAAAGCTGGAGAGAACTTATTCAGCAGCTCTTGGAGGACATTGTTAAAGGGATACTTCGGGATTTTGGCAAGGAAGCCCTTTATCTACTGACCCAGAGTCAGATGAACTAGTGGCTACCATGTTGATGTCTCTGCATCCAGTCATGAAGGAAGTTAGAGGTAGTTCAGCGGACCCAATGCTAACTAGCGTTACTGCAAATGACTGGAAAGTCTAAGGTCTATCTATCCGCTAACGCTAGTTAGCAACTTCCTCAACTGCACGCAGACATAAAAATGGAATCCCACTAGTTCATCCGACTCTGGGGAAGTAGATATCAAGAGCTTCATGCCAAAATCCTGATGTATCCCTTTAAAACCACAAGGTGTTTCAGCATGCAGCCTTCATCAGGGGTTTTACCTCACACGGAGCGCCCAAAAAAACGATTGCATAGCTGCCATCTGTTTGTATGAGGTCTACATAGGTGAGACCTTTCTTCTTAAAGCTCTGCAATATGTTAACTTTGGGGGGGGGGGGGGGGGGGGCCGACCAAAATCACATTGAAAGCAAGTCTTAGAAACGGTAGATCTGTTCTATGCTTCCTGTTCTTAAGTTTCATTTTTGCATCTTTTACTTTGGGTTTTGTACACCAGCTTCAAACAGCTGACAATACAATATTTTTGGTTATGGTACAATTATTGTCTGCACTAAACTTGCTGGTTTTGTCACAAACTGCAATTAAGCAAACTATTAGAATTTTAACAACCAGGAAATGGCGGAGCGGTTTCTGCATAGTGCATCTTTAACATTTACTTAACCAGGTTAGTCTCCTTTTAACCAGGTTAGTCTCCTTTTAACCAGGTTAGTCTCCTTTTCAAGAGAGACCTGAAATCTTTTGGCCGATCATCGTTAAGCGGGACAGAACCAACTTAATGACTTCATTGTGTACAAGCTGTGTACGGGGCTTCACCTTGTGGTCCGTACTGTCCACCCTGAGGGCCGTAGTTCCCCATGGAGTTGTTCTGAGGGTACGGCCCCATCCCAGGATGCATCTGGCCTCCCGATGACTGGCGAGGGGATAAGGCGGAGCCAGGTTGCTGCGGCGACCCGTAGGGAGGCATCTGGGGGTTACGCAAGTACACTACAAAAGACAGAGAGGGAGAGATGGAGAGGAAAATGTTAGCTATACTCTTCCATTTCCACACAGCAGCCATAGAAATATAGTTCCATTTCCACACAGCAGCCATAGAAGTATAGTTCCATTTCCACACCAGCAGCCATAGAAGATATAGTTTCCATTTCCACAACAGCAGCCAATAGAGGTGTAGTTCCATTTCCACACAGCAGCCATAGAAGTATAGTTCCATTTTCCACACAGCAGCCATGAGGTAGTTAGTTTCCATTTCCACAACAGCAGCCATAGAGGTAGTAGTTTCCATTCCACACAGCAGCCTAAGATAGTATTTCCACACAAGAGATAATAGTTCCATTTCCACACAGCAGCCATAGAAGTATAAGTTCCATTTCCCACACAGCAAGCCATAGAATGTATAGTTCCATTTCCACACAGCAGCCATAGAAGTATAGTTCCATTTCCACACAGCAGCCATAGAAGTATAGTTCCATTTCCACACAGCAGCCATAGAAGTATAGTTCCATTTTCCACACAGCAGCCATAGAAGTATAGTTCCATTTCCCCACCAGCAAGCCATAGGAAATATAGTTCCATTTCCACACAGCAGCCATAGAAGTATAGTTCCATTTCCACACAGCAGCCATAGAGTATATAGTTCCCATTTCCACAACAGCAGCCATAGAAGTATAGTTCCATTTCCACAACAGCAGCCATAGAAGTTAGTTCCATTTTCCACACAGCAGCCATAGAAGTATAGTTTCCATTTCCACACAGAGCCATAGAAGTATAGTTCCATTCCACACAGCAGCCATAGAAGTATAGTTCCATTTCCCACACAGCAGCCATAGAAGTATAGTTCCATTGTCCACAAAGCAAGCCATAGAGTATTAGTTCCATTTCCACACAGCACCATAGAAGTATAGTTCCATTTCCACCACAGCAGCCATAGAAGTATGTTCCATTTCCACACAGCAGCCATAGAAGTATAGTTCCATTTCCAACAGCACGCCATAGAAGTATAGTTCCATTTCCCACAGCAGCCATAGAAATTATAGTTCCCATTTCCAACACAGCAGCCATAGAAATATAGTTCCATTTCCACACAGCAGCCATAGAAGTATAGTTCCATTTCCCACACAGGCAGCCATAAGAAGTATAGTTCCATTTAAAGCCAAAGACATCCAACAGCAGCCATAGAAGTATAGTTTCCATTTCCACACAGCTAGCCATTAGAAAGTATAGTTCCATTTCCACACAGTAGCCAAAGAAGCGTAGTTCCATTTCCTAAAACCCTATCAACGTCGGGTGTTGAATGTCATTCAGTCCTTATCCAAACAAACCATAAAAAAGCAAGGTGATTTGTAGATCGTTCAGGCTGCAGTCAGGGTAGTCGATCTCAAACACGACCTATATCTTTTCATACTCACCCCTGTCCTGGCCCATGGCTGACTGGCCCATGGATGTGTGGAGAATGCCGTCTGAATGGACGCTGGGCGGCCGGGGAGGCATCTGGTTACCTGCGTGATGACATCAGAGAGATTCAGACACGCTGGGCATCATAAAAACAGACCATGCTTCTGATTCGTACAACAAAAGCTGTGGTTTACAACAAAAGCTGTGGTTTACGACAAAAGCTGTGGTTTACGACAAAAGCTGTGGTTTACGACAAAAGCTGTGGTTTACGACAAAAGCTGTGGTTTACGACAAAAGCTGTAGTTTACGACAAACGCTGTGGTTTACGACAAACGCTGTGGTTTACTTTAGGAAGCTGGACGTGTACTATGTGGTAGATTACTGCTTCTCTCTGGAAACCAGTGGCTCTATCATAAGTGTGTGTGTAGCTCTATTCTCTCTGTACCCACCTGGCACGGCAGCAGGTGACAGGGGTCCGGAGCGCGAGGGGGTGACGCTGGCAGGGGAGCCCACGGGGGAGGGGGAGGGGGAGGGCCCGCGGATGTCAGGCAAGTGGGGCGAGGTGTGGGGTGAGAAGGGTGACTGGGCAGGGTTACTCTGTTCCCCCTGGCTACTGGACACCCCCGACGTGCTGACGCCCGGACTCAGAGCCCCCTCCGTACCCGTTGGCAAGTCATCTATGGAACCAGAGAGGTCCTGGAACAAGAGAGAGGAGAGAATTAGAACCACAGAATGAAATAGAACACTAGGAAGTATGACTGGAGAAACAGGATTTATTTGGAACATATGGTTTTGGTTATGCACAGTGTTAATGTTCACTTGGCTACTGAGGGTTGTACAGCTCAGACATATTGGGCAGCAAAAGTCATCTCATCTGTCCAAAGTCTACAGAGAGGATCCAGATGACCAGAGTCCAGCAAAGAAGACAACAGACCAGAGATTCCGTTAGCCGGTAAATGTTGGCTTTTGTGCGTATTCAAAAAWTTTTAAATCTTAATTAAAATGCAAAAGTTAAAATTCAACTAATGCGAGAGCACCAGCCGCTGCCATATGGACACATTGATACACCGTGATGATTGACGGCTCAATAGTCTAAATGAGAACATGGAACAGACGGCCAATGCAGACGTTGACCTAGAACTTCCATTGTCAACTAAGTCAAAATACATAAAGCCGACAACAACAACAGAAAAATCGAAAATATACTGACGAAAATGCTGGTTCTCTCAAACAAATTCACCCCTCTCCTCAGCCGGTCTGCCTTTCTGACTTGAGCTATCACTAGTGAAGTGCAACATTGTATCAAATCACCTGGATCCTCTCTAGGGAATTTGCAACATAGTCTCAACTACTCAGAGTTTCCAGCACCAGTGAGCTCGGGAGAGACAGTTGTTTTTGCGAAAGGTATTTTATGATGTTGATATTGATATGATGTTATTTTGCTCTTTCACACCGAGGCTTGGATATTACCGAGGGGGAGATTGTTGGAAAGATTTCTCAAATAGGCCTACTGTGAGGACGTATTAGGCTATCATTCGCAATATATGATTAAAAACCAGACTTCCTTGATGTACTGTGTGAGGTGAATCAAAAAAAGACTGAAGCTCAGCTTATTAGTGGTCGATGTGGTGAGATAAGACAACCAGAAATCCCCAAATGGGCATTTTCCTACTTTTGAGCACAAAAGTGCAACAGCCAAGACCAGGTCCCACTAGATTCTACTTCAAACCTGCTAAGCAAGCTTTCCCTACAAACCTCTGGCAAACAACCGCTGGCTGACATACCCTGCAAACAACCCTGGCTAACAACCCTGCAACAAACGCGGCGCGCTAGTCAACCATCTGCGAAACAGACCCTTGCAAACAGACCGCTGCTACAAACCCGCCTGGCAAACAACCAGTCCGCTACAACCCCGGCAGAATAACCCACCGCTACAGGACCCCGCTACAACAGCGCCGCTAACAACCCGCTACAACGCGGCCGCAAACATAAGACCCCGCAACAAAGCCTCCTGGCAACAACCTTCTGGCTACAGACCACTGTGCCTACAACCCTGCTACAACCCTGCTACAACCCGCAGTATCAACCGCAGCTAGACAGACCTGCAACAAACCTTCCTGCTACAACCCTGCTACATGGACGCTCCGCAACAAGACCCTGCACACAACCCCGGCTAACAGACCGCTTGCATCAACGCCCGCTATACAACTCGCTGCTAAGCAACCCTGCAACAACCCCAGCCGCTAGCAACCAGCTGTGACAGCTACTCTCCAATGGCAGATCAGCCGCTTCTAACAACCCGCTGAATGCACCTCTGTCAATTCTAAACCCTTGCATGTACATGGACTCGCCGCCGCGGTACAACTCTGCTACAGTTACCTCCTGGCAACATCACCGCTAACATACTCGCAGACAACAACCCCGCGTAGCATGACCCCGGCAACAACCCCGGCTAACAACGCCTGGGCAACAATCCCTGCTACAGACTCTCCAACAACCCCTGTCTACAGCACTCCTGTCTACAACCCTGCCAACAGACCACTGCAACAGACCCCGCTCCCTAAGAACCCTGCTACAACCCTGGGCAACAACCGCACCGCGCTACCAACTCTCCCAGGACAACCGCCGCTAGCGAAGCCCGGCTAGCAAGGCCTGCTAGCAAAGCCGACTGCGTAACCTGCCAGACAACCCTAGCAAGCAACCCTCGCAAGCGAACGCACGGCAACAAACGCCCAACTACAACACCTCCGGCAACAAATCCCTCACGGCTATGCATTACCGGCTGCAAACCAGAAACCGCAACAAGCTCTGCGGTACAACGCCTGCTACAGACCCGCGCTACGCAACTCCTGTCAACAAACCCCGGCATAGCAATCCCGGCTGACAGGGAACCCGCTACTAACTTGGCTAGCAAACCGCTGCTAAAACACCGTGCAACAACGGGCCTCGCATAGCAAAACCCTGCAACGAACCCGCCCTGGCTACAAAACCTCTGCTGACACACCCCGGCAACACAACCCTTGCACAGCCTCCTGCTACAATACCTCTGGCAACAAACCTGCCTGCTAACAACCGCTGCTACATAAGCCCTGCAAGCAACCCGCTCCGCATAACAACCTCTTGCTGACAACTCTGTTCTGCAACAACCCCTCTAAACAATCCCTGCTACATACTCGTCTGCAGATTCATGACGCTGCTGCTACCAACACCGCAGGACAACCGCCGCTTAGCAACGCCCCGGGCTACCCGTTAATCCCCCCTGTGCAACAACCACGCCGCGCTAGCAAACCGCCGCAAACATCCCGCGGCTAACAAACCCGGAGCTAACAGACCGGCCTGATATCAACCGGCCCGCAAAGCAAGCCGCCGTCTATCAGGATAGTACACGCTTGCAACAAGCCTCTTGCTGGACATACCGCTGCAATCAACTGCCTGTCTACAACTTCTCCTCAAACAACCGCCCTACATAGGCAACCCTGGCTAGCAACCCTGCAAAACAACCTCTGCAAGCACCCCTGGCTGACCA
>NW_019957560.1:26756-32970 GCF_002910315.2 Salvelinus sp. IW2-2015
GGGAGGGAGGGAGGGAAAAAACACTCCCTGGAAGGTGGCCAAGTATTCCCACAGAACTCTCACATTGTGGCAGGCAGAGAGGCTGCGGCCCCGAAGCCGGCGGTTTTCAAGTTGAAACGGCGCCCAGTGCTATTTTTGGACCGTGACCTGATGGAGGCCCCCCAGAGAGACCGACAGGAAGACGATGATTCAGGGACCCTCGTCTCCACCCCTCAGCAAAGAGCTGTGAATGCCGTGACCCAACACATGAACATGTCATTGTGAGCATGCACGTGTGTGTCTATGGGTGCACCCATGTGTGAGCCACAGGAGAGGTGGGGAGTGTGTCTGCGTAATCCTACTCCATAGCGCTGGTCATTACGAGAGTTTGTATGTGTGTGTCCCTTTCTGTGAGCAACCCAGGGGGCGCAAGTCTATAGTAAAAGAAAAACGCTCCGATTGGGGGCTAGATCAAAAAGCGAGGGGGGTTAAAGAGCCATGTCAGGATCAGCTGACCTCCCCCCACTCTGGGCACAGAACACGCATCACAGGACCAGTCATCTGACAGCAAGGCTAACGGGAGGCAGGCAGGGAAGCTGAGAGGAGGCAGGCAGGGAAGCTGAGAGGAGGCAGGCAGGGAAGCTGAGAGGAGGCAGGCAGAAAGAGAGAGGCAGCTCAGGGAAAGCAGTCATTGTAACATTCTGCCCAGGGCCCGGCCCCAGGCCTGCCTACCTACCTGCCCGAGGGCCCGGCCCCAGGCCTGCCTACCTACCTGCCCGAGGGCCCGGCCCCAGACCTGCCTACCTACCTGCCCGAGGGCCCGGCCCCAAGCCTGCCTACCTACCTGCCCGAGGGCCCGGCCCCAGGCCTGCCTACCTACCTGCCCGAGGGCCCGGGCACAGAGAGAGAAAGCGAGCGAGAGAGCACAGAGAGAGAGAGAGCACAGAGAGAGAGCACAGAGAGAGAGCGAGCACAGAGATAGAGCGAGCGAGCACAGAGAGAGCGAGCACAGAGAGAGCGAGAGCTAGCCCTGAAAGAGAGAACGAGCCCTGAGAGAAAGTGAGCCCTGAGAGCGAGCCCTGAAGACGCGCCCTCACAGAGAGCGAGTCCTGAGAAAGAGAGAGCCCTGAGAAAGAGAGAGAAAGCGACACAGAAAAGGAGAGAGAAGCCGAGAGAGCACCCCAGAGAGAGCGAGAGAAAGAAGAGCGAAGAGCACAAGAGTGAGCGACGCCAAGACGGAGAGAGCGAGCATAGAGAAAGAGCGAGCCCATAGCAGAGGAGCCGAGCAGGGAGAAATAGAGAGACGATGCGGCACAGAGAAAAGAGAGAGAGAGAGCGAGCAAGAGAGAAGCCGAGAGACATGCGCAGAGAGAAGAGCGAGCGACTAGAGAGAGAGCGCAAGGAAAGAGAGCAAGAAGAAGCGACACAGAGAGAGCGACACAGAGGATGACGAGGGCAGAGAGAGCAGGGCAAGAGAGCGACGGCAGAGAGCAGAGAGTGAGCACAAGAGAGACACCGAGAGAGCAGAGAGAGAGCGAGAGAGCACAGAGAGAGCACGAGAGCGAGCCAGAGAGAGCGAACGAACGAGAGAGCAGCAAGAAGAGAGAAGTCAAGACGAGAACGAGCACAAGAGAGGGTCAAGAGAGAGCGAGGCAGGCGAGCCGAGGAAAGACAGCATAGAAGAGCCACCAGAGAGAGAGAGCAGACAGAAGAGCACAGAGAAGAGAGAGCGAGCACAGAGAGATGAAGAAACGAGAGCGAGCACAGAGAGAGAGAGTAGCACATAGAGAGCACAGAGAGAGAGAGACAAGAGACACAGAAGACAGACGAGCACGAGAGAGAGAGTGACGAGCGAGCCAGACGAGTTTTGAGCACAGCAGCGAGAAGCGAGCGGCGAGAGAGGAACAGAGCGCTGAAAGCAGCCGAAAGAAGAGGATCACGGAGAGAAAGTGAGCACAGAGAGCACTGAGAGAGAGAGCCCTGACGAGAGAGTGACCCTGAGAAAAGAGAGAGCATCGAGAGATGAGAGACAGAAGCTAAGAGAGAGAGCGACGCATGAGACGAAACGACCCGAGAGAGACATGAGAGAAAGAGAGCAAGCGACACATAGAGAGCAGCGACACAGAGAGATCACATAGCACGAGAGAGAGACGAGCACAGAAAGAGAGTCGACAACAGAAGAGAGCGAGAAGCCGAGCAAGCAAGAGCGAGCACAGAGAGAGAGCGGAGAGAGCGCAGCAAGAGAGACGAGCACAGAGATGACTAGCGCAGCAAAGAAGATACAGACGATGCCAGAGCGGCAAGAGAGACCAGAGCGGCACAGTAGAAGCGCGACTACTAGCAGACGACGAGAAGAGCGCAGCACTAAGAGCAGACGCGAACTAGCCTAGAGAGCAGCGAGAGCAAGAGAAGCGCAGACTAGCCATGAAGAGAGAGAACGCCCTAGAGAAGAGAAGCGAGGCAGCCCTGATGAGAGAGAAGAACGCCTTGAAGAGCAAAGCGAGCCCGAGAGAGAGCCCTGACGCGAGCACTAGAGTAGTGAAGCCGAGGAAAGAGAGGCCCTGAGAAACGAGAGAGAGACGAGAACAGAAGAGAGAGCACAGAGAAAGAGCGAGCAGCAGCAAGAGAGAGAGAGAGCGGCAGCATAGAGAGAGAGCGAGCAGAGAGAAGAGAGACGAGACCCTGAGGAGAAGCGACGGAGAAGAGCAGAGCGCGAGCAGCACAAGAGCGAGATGACAGCAGCAGAGAGAGCCACAGAGAGAAGAAGAGAGACAGCACAGGAGAAAGAGAGAGCAGCAGAGATAGAGAGCAGCAGCCAGAAGAGACGAGCGAACCGAGTAAAGATGAGGAAAGCGAGCAGAAGACGGCGAGCGCAGCACAGAGAAAAGCGAGTGAGCCAAAGAGAGAGAGAGCGGTAACAGAGAGAGAGAGCGCACGCGAGCACACGAGAGGAGAGAACAGAGCACAAGAGAGAGAGCGAGCACAGAAGAGAAGCCAGAGGCGAGCACAGAGAAGCGAGCGAGCACAAGAGAGCAGAGCAGAGCACAGAGAGCGAGAGAGCCGAAGAAAGCACAGAGAAAAGAGAGCGAGCATCAGAGAAAGAAGAGGCCGCCCGAGAGAAGGGCGGCCCAAGAGAGGCGGGCCCAGAGAGCAGAGCGCGCCCTGCGAGAGAGACAGCCGGAAAGAGAGAGGAGCCCGGCAAAGAGAGAGTGAGCCCATGAAAGAGCAGGACGTGCACGCCCTAGACAGCGAGCCCCAACGAACCAAGCCCCGAGTGCGAGACCTAGAGCGACCCCTGAGAGAGAGAGCGACAGCAAGCCCCTGAGACCAGATAGAAAGCAAGAGTAGAAAGCCCGCGAAGAGAGACGAGCAATGCGACCGCTTGAAGAGAGCGAGACGGCCCTAAGCGAGCCCTGAAGAGGACGCCGGAGCGTAGCCTAAGGAGACCACCCATAACGAAGGAGAGAGAGAGACCGTGGAAGATAGAAGCGGCGCCCTGGAGAGAGCGAGGCGAGCGAGCCCCTGAAGAGAGAGCGAGCCGAGCCCCTGATAACCTGAGAGAGCGGCGAAGCGAAGCCCTGAGACAGAGAGAAGTCGCGCCAGCATCCTGAGAGAGATAAGTAGCGGGCCCTGAGAGAGAGAGAAAGCCGAAGCGAAGCCTGAGAAAGAGAGAGAGAGAGAGAGATGAGCCGAGAAAGCAGAGCGAGAGAGAGAGAGAGCATCCCTGAGAGAGCAGAGCACGATCCTGAAGAGAGAGCCGAGCGATCCAGCGAGAGCAGTGAAAGCGACCCGAGAAAGAGCGAGCGCACCTGAAGAGACAGAGCGAGCCCTGAGAAGAGAGCGGGCCCGAGAGAGAGAGCGGGCGAGAGACTGCCTGAGAGAGAGAGGGAAGCCCGCAAGGCGCTCAAGGCCCTAGAGCTAGCCTGAGAGGAATGAGCCTGAGAGCGAGCCGAAAGAGAGACAGACCCTGGAGAGACGGACTCGAGCGAGCGAGCACCGGAAGCAAGAGCGAGGACCTGAGAAGGACGAGAGCGCAGCGACCCTTGGAGAGACGCACCTCGAAGAGAGGCAAAGGACGCTAGAGAGCGAGCGCGAGCAAGAGAGAGAAAGCGATGGCGATCCCGAGAGAGAGACGGAGCGAGCCCAGCAGAGCGGCAAACCGAAGAGAGAGAGAGCACAGAGAGCCGCGCACCAGAAGAGGAGACGAGAGCCCCATGAGCAGAAAGCAGAGAGAGAAGAGCGTAGAGCGAGGCCCCAAGAGAGAAGAGAGAGATCGAAGCCGAAACAGAGAGAGAGGAGCGAGCAAGCCCCGATAGAGAGAGAAGAGGAGAGAGAAGCCAGAGAGAGAGAGAGAAGCAGATAGAGAGAGAGAGAGAGAAGAGAAGAACGAGAGCAGATAGAGAGAAGAGAGAGAGAGAGAAAGAGAGACGAAGCAAGCCCTGAGAAAGAGAGAGAGAAGAGGAGCGAGAGAGAGACGGGCCTCGAGACGAGAGAACAGGCCCTGAAGATGAGAGAGAGAGAGAGAGAGAGAAGAAGCTGGCACAGAGAAAAGAGGCGGTACAGAGAAAAGAAGCGAACACAGAGAAGAGAAGCGACACACGAGAGAGAAGCGAGAACAAGAGAAAGCGGGCCCTGAAGAGAGAGAGCAGGCCCTGAAGAGAGAGCCGGCGACCTGAGAAGAGGCCGTACGAAGAGAGAGCGGGTCCGCGAGAGAAGAGCAGAGACGTCCGAGCGAGCCCTGAGAGAGAGAAAGCAGAGCCCTAGAGAGAAAGAGGAGCATGAGCCCAAAGAGAGAGAGAGCGATCCCTGAAAGAGAGAGCGAAGCCATGAAGAGAGAGCAGCAGCCCTGAAAGAGAAGCGAGCCGAAGCAGAGAGAGCGAGCCATGACGAGAAAGCGAGAGCCCTGAGAGACGAAGAGACCTGGAGAGAGACGACGCCCGAAAGAGAGACCGACCCTTGAAAGAGAGAGCGATCCCCCTGAAAGAGAGAGCAGCCCTGCAAAAAGGGGCAAGCGAGCCCTGAGAAGAGCAGCGACGAGCCAGAAGAGAGAACACGATTGGCGAGCCCAGAAGAGAGAGCGAGAGCGGGCCTGAGAGAAAGAGCGCGGCGAGCGAAGAGAAGCCAAGGCGGCTCCGAGAAGAGAGCGGCCCTGAAGAGAGACGCAGGTACCTCACGAGAGAGCAAATCCCTGAAAGAACAGCAGCGAGCCCTGAGAGAGGAGCTCTGGCGACGAGAGCCCCTAGAGAGAGAGAGCCCCTGAGAAGAGAGAGAGCCGAGAAGAGAAGCCCTGAGCAGGGAGAGCGAACGCCCTGAAGAGGGAGAGCCGGACGCCCTGAAGAGAGCAGCGAGCCCCTGAAAGAGAAGACGAGCCGTGAGAAGAGAAGAGAGAGCAGAGAGAAGAAGAGAGAGCCCTGGAGAGAGAGAGCGAGCCCTGAAAGAGAGAGCGAGCCGTGAAAGAGAACGACCCTGAAACGAGAGAAGCGACCATGAAAGAGAGAGTAAAGCCTGAAAAGAGGGCAAAGCGAGCCTGAAGAGGCAGAGCAGACCCGCTAAGAGGAGCGAGCCCCGAAAGAGAGACGACCGAAAGAGAGACGAGCCCCTGAAACGCAGAGGGGCAAGCGCAGCCCCTGAGAGAGAAGCGAGACCCAGAGAGAGGAAAGCGACTGGCGACGCCACACGAGAGAGAGCGCGAAGCGAGCCCAGAAGAGAAAGCGACCCTGAACGACAGAGAGAGGAGAGCGAGCCTGAAAGAGAGAGAGAGATAGAGGAGAGAGAGCCCTGAAGAGAGGCGGAGCCCTGAAAGAGAGACGCGAGCCCTGAAAGCAAGAGCGAGCCCTGAAAGAGAGACGACGCCATGAAAATGAAGAGACCCGAGAGACGACCACATGACCCTGAAGACGATCAGCCCAAAAGCGAGCCGAGAGAGAGACGCGAGCACCGCACAAGAAGAGAGAGCACTGAGAGAGAGAGCGATGCAGATGAAGAAGGAGCGAGGACCATGAGAGAAGAGATGCGAGCGACCATGAAGCCAATGAGCGAGGAGGAAGCAAGAGCGAGCGAAGCAGCCCTAGAAAGAAGCAGAAAGGGCCCTGAAGAAGAGAGCACAGGTCCTACAGAGAGAGCAAGCCCTAAAGAAAGAAGATCTGAGAGAGGCCCTGAGAGAGAGACACTGAGAGAGAAGAGCCCCTGCAGAGAGAGACAGCCCTGAGAGAGAAGAGCCTAAAGAGAGAGCCGA
>NW_019957561.1:0-9568 GCF_002910315.2 Salvelinus sp. IW2-2015
ATGGAATTTTAATGTTTGTGCTTTTCTTATAATTCATTTCRGTGTTCTATTCATGTGCTGTTCTATAAACCAATTTCTGTGTTCATGCAAGTGGCTGACTGTACAAATCCTCACCATCYGTCACTGCAATTTGACAGTACGCCCAGACCTTGTTTTGAGACTGAACAAAAGATCTCAGTTTCAAGGTCTCAGCTTAGAGATAAGAGGCCTCGTGAGGTCTGTCACATGTTATGAACCAGTATTGGTCGGTCACATGAATGAAACAAAACGGTAATGATTCATTAATTATGCTAAATCATGTAAATATAACTTGTCTGTGTATAGCTGTATATAAGACAACTGCTGGGACTGCCCCAGCAGAGCTCCTGACAGACGTTCACTATGCTGCATTAAGTTTGTTGGAACCTCTCCAGCACTCTGACAATAAACAATGCTTCATTTAAGATTGACTTTGAGTYTCCCTGTGTAAGAATTCCACGACAGCCTTTCAAATCATATCCATTCAATTGAATTTACCACAGGTGGACTCCAATAAAGATGGAGGATGATCAACGGAAACAGGATGCACCTGAGCTCAAGTGTCGAGTCTCATAGCAAAGGGTCTGAATACTTATGTAAATAAGGTATTTCTGTTTTTAATTTAATAAAATGTAAACCTGTTTTTGCTTTGTCATTATGAGGTATTGTGTGTAGATTGATGAGGAAAAACAATTTAATCAATTTTAGAATGAGGCTGTAACGTAACAAAATGTGGAAAAATGCACTGTAGTACCTTTAAAACCTTTAATCCGAATGCACTGTAGCTGTCATCCAGCTATGCCAGCCCTGACGACTTCAGCCCTTCTGTGTCGATGATTACAACGAAGTTGCAGTTCAGTTTCTTTTTGAAGACGTCTTTGACACCTGCCACTACTGACTACAAACTGCCCTCCAGACATTGTGTTCAGTAGAGTGGACTCTCCCGTGCTCTGAACACCTAGAACGGTTACCACCAGGATCTTGCTCTTCGGCTGCACCAAAACATTATTCTGACGCAGCACATCGCCCAGCCATCTCAAAGGTATGTTAGACACGTGGCCGTCCACCAGCTTCAGAGGAAACCCATCCGAAGCAACTCAGCGCACAGTGCCTTCAGAAAGTATTCATACCTCTCGACTCATTCTGTATTTTGTTGTGTTAAAGCCTGATTTCTAAATGATAAAATAAATAAAAATGCTCACCCATCTACACACAAAAACCCATATGAAAAAGTGAAAACATGTTTAGACATTTTTGCAAATGTATTAAAAATTAAAAATGCAGAAATACAAATTATCAAGAAAGTATTCAAAACATGTTAAATCACTTTGGCAGTGATTGCAGCGTGAGCCTTTCGGGGTTAGTCTCAAGAGCTTTGCACACCTGGAATGTACAATATTTTGCACATTATTCTTTCAAAAATGATTCATGCTCTGTCAAGTTTGGTTGTTGATCATTGCTAGAAAGCAAGTCAAAACTGTAAAAAAAAAAAACGGTAAAACTGTAACTAGGCAACTCAGGAACATTCCATTTCATCTTTAAGCAACACCAGTAATATTTGGCCTTGTGTTTTAGGTTATTGTCATGCTGAAAGGTGAATTTGTCTGTGGAAAGTAGACAACCAGGTTTTCGCGTAGGATTTTGCCAGTGCTTAGCTCTGTTCCGTTAATTTTTATCAAAAAAATCCCTAGTCCTTGCCAATGACAAGCATAGCCATAACATGATGCAGCCACCACCATGCTTGAAAATATGAAGTGGTGCTCAATGATGTCTTGTTGGATTTGCCCAAACATAACGCTTTGTATTCAGGACATAATAATTTCTTTGCCACAGTTTTTACAGTTTTACTTCAGTGCCTTATTGCAAACAGGATGCATGTTTTGGAATATTTTATTCTGTACAGGCTTCATTTTTTCCCCGCTCTGTCATTTAGCTTAGTATTGTGGAGTAACTACAATGTTGATCCAGCCTCAGTTCTCTCCTATCACAGCCATTAAACTCTGTAACTGTTTTAAGGTCACCATTGGCCTCATGGTGAAATCCCTGAGCGGTTTCCTTCCTCTCCAGCAACTGAGTMAGGAAGGACACCTGTATCTTTGTAGTGATTGGGTGTATTGATACACCATKCAAAGTGTAATTAATAACTTCACCATGCTCAAAGGGATATTCAATGTCTGCTTTTTATTTTTACCCATCTACCAATAGCTGCTCATCTTTGAGAGGCATTGGAAAACCTCCCTGGTCTTTGTGGTTGAATCCGTGTTTGAAATTAACTGCTCGACTGAGGGGCCTTACAGATAATTGTATGTGTGGTGTACAGAGATGAGGTAATTATTCAAAAATCATGTTAAACACTATTATTGCACACAGAGTCCATGCAACTTATTGTGTCTTGTTAAGCAAATATTTACCAGTGAACTTATTTAAGCTTGCCATAGCAAAAGGGGTTAAATACTGATTGACTCAAGACATTTCAGCTTTTCATTTTCAATTTAAAAAAAATAATAATAATAATTCCACTTTGACATTATGGGGTATTGTGTGTAGGCCAGTGACACAACATCTAGAAAGAGTCAAGGGGTGTGAATACTTCCTGAAGACACTATAGTCTGGGCAGGTGCTGCAGTTGTTTCAGTGAGTGTTCAGTTTCTCTGACTAAGACCGCAGACTCGCACAGTTGACCAATTTCTTGTAGGAAACGTTCGGTTCCCAAGGAACTGTTAGAAATTTGTCTGTCAAGGTCTACAATTTCCTCTTTGTTTTCAGAGGAGTTCTGGCACTTCTTTCTGTACTGCCCTCTGAGGCCAGACACTCCATTGGATATTCTCCTTGGACAATCACCACATTCTATATTGTGGTGGACGAACATGTCATGATAATGTTGGGGATTACTCAGAAGCTTGTTTAGAATCTGCGATTTGGACAGAGAGCACCCACCCATTCTGACAAAAGAGACCATGGGGAGGTCAGAGAGAACAATTCTGTCTCCAACAAATCCTCTGGAATCTAGCAAACAAATTAGGTCTGAACTTCTTGACAACGTCTCGCATTGTCCAGACCATTAATGTGCACTGTTCTGCGTCACAGTTGGGGAGAAGCAGGGGAATAGAAACCTGACACATTGACATTTTGTAATCTCTTGCTGGAGAAAACCATTAGAGCACAGAGAGAGAGCAGTCTCYATGTCTAAGGGGTTTACAARATTATTATTATTATCCTAGCAGTCACATTCACCATCATTAACCTCTTTATGAAAATCCATGGCAGGGCTGAGAGAGTCTGAGCAGGTTCGTCGGTGACAGTCTTCTCATAGTGTTGCTCCAACCCCAGGTCCAGCAGCAAACTCTCCAGGTGGGAGTACAGAGAACAGTTTGAAATATCTTTAAATATGAACAGGTGAATTTAGTAAAACCTTTGTTATTAAAACCGTGAAGAACTGCCCATATTTCATAGATGACATATTATAAGGTTGGTAAATGCCCTCCTGCTAGACTGAAATGTAAAAAAAAWAATAATAATCACAGCTGACTTGCTTTGGGTCTTGTTCTTCAGCACCGTTGAAACGCAGACYCTGTGCTTGACACCTGGACTCAGACTGGAGAATGTCARGGTGTCGGACTCCTGTCACCTTATGGGCTTCCTCTCTGTCACAGAATGACGCAATGACACCAGCGACAACGGTTTATCCCAATTTAGAGACAATGATTGACTGCTGGATTGGTCAATCTTAACCTTGTTGGGTGGTACAGGCACTGAAAAGGACAGTAAATAAAGTTTGCGTGCTCAATTTAACTAACTAAAACACAAGTCAAAAAACATAATTCTCCTTTTAAGAATACAGTTGAGTGTTCTTTGTTTAACAATAAACCTTACTGTGTACACAAGTACTGCCAGCAGACAACGCCTTCATCTGATTACATGTGAAAACTAAAACGATTTTACTGTATAAATACGGCAATGCAATATTTATTTAAGAACTGATTGGCAAACGTGAATGCGTCTTGATTAATATTGAATGGATTCAAAGGTAAAGTTCCCAATAACCTTTTAAAAGCACTTACTTGTACACGTAGACATGCTGACCGCCACACTCCGATTCCCATCTTCAGTGACCGTTGAGATGCTGAAACGGTACTTCGTCCCTGGGAAACAGACCTTCCACATCAGCGCTGCTGGAACCTTGGATGGAACGGATCTCTCTCTGGGTGTTGCAGGAGTAGGTCAACGCGTACCGCCGGTCAGAAGGGCGCCAGCTCAGAGAAACAGAGTCACTGCCAACATAATGAACTGTTATCACTCCGGGGGAGGAGGGCTCTGTGGAAGAAAACCCAGAATTGATCTTTACTTCCCGAATTGAATAAAAATTCACACAAATGGTTATGACTGCTATGTTTAGTCGATGGTCTAGGAAGATCAAGACTCTTATCAGGCATGGCAAAGTTCATGTTATAGCCTAAGGCATGTTATACTGCAAGATCCCCACTGTTTTTATGTTGCGAGTTAAAATCCTAGGTCTAGACAATCTAAATGATTGACTGTTACAATGCAATGACATATAAAAACGAAAATACATACATGCAGGGTTTTCAACTGCATGTAAGATAATGATGTTAGTAATTTTTTTAAAGACATACCTTTAATCTGTTGCCACTAAATCAAGAGATGTACACTATATATACACAGAAGTATGTGGAGACCCCTTCAAATTATTGGATTTGGCTATTTCAGCCACACCCGTTGCTGACAGGTGTATAAAATCGAACACACAGCCATGCAATCGCCATAAACAAACATTGGCAGTAGAATGGCCTCACTGAAGAGCTCAGTAACCTTCAACGTAGCAACGTCATGGGATGCCACCTTTCCAACAAGTCAGTTCYTCAAATTTCTGCCCTACTAGAGCTGCCCTGGTCAACTGTAAGTGCTGTTATTGTGAAGTGGAAATGTCCAGGAGCAACAACGGCTCAGCCGCAAAGTGGTAGGCCACACAAGGTCACAGAATGGTAGCGCAGAGTGCTGAAGCGCGTAGAGCGTAGAAATTGTCTGTCCTCGATTGCAAAACTGCTTCTGGAAGCAATGTCAGCACAATAACTGTTCGTTGAGAGCTTCATGAAATGGGTTTCCAGGGCCGAGCAGCCACACACAAGCCTAAGGGCGGACCAACTCATACTCATACATGTAGTGTATGTATATAATCGAGTTTAATCAAAAATGTTATATAATCTTTTTTACAAGTGTACTGGCAAGTGACTAAATGATTCCAGCTGCATCAGAAACCAATAAAGTGTTGACTTCAACTTCTGGATCAATTCATTTTGGATATTCATGAAACGAATTTGGAAGTAACTAGTTACAATCTTACTGCAAAAACAAATGATACAGGGAGTTGTTGTATCATTTCAACTTTCATTTGTTGTCAAGTAAACATGTTCGAATAGAATGTAATAGAATAAAATGTACTTTGCATTTAGTAGTCCAACAGCACAAGGAACAAATTAATGTTTGAACACGTTCTTCTAGGCTGTGGGCATTCTGAAGCGCCAGCCAGAGGGAAGACCCTTGAACTGAAGGTGTAGAGGGGTCGTCAATGACAGCCAGTGCCTTCTGTTTGGTTGCCTCGTGGAACAGATTGATCAAATGGGCCTGTGGTCAACCAATTACTTTGCTGGCTGTGTTTACTATTCTGGTGAGTTTGCTTTTGCTCCACAAACTCAGATTACCATACCAGACTGTCATATTGAACATGCTCTCCACCAAGCTGCTGTACACCCTCTTCAGAACATCCTGGCTGACCCCAAACCSCTTATATTTCCTGATTAAAAACAGACGTTGGCTTGCTTTAAAAAAATACAGTCTGCCTTCTCTGTAAAACTCAGCTTGTTATCAATTTGTGTCCCTAGGTACCCTTACTGGTTGGTCAACCACCACCCGTACTGGTTGGTCGTTCAGAGAGAGTGGTTGGGACATTGGCAAGTTGTTGCCATTTCTGTCAACAAATTTTTATTTTCCACAACGATGTGGAGGGCACTTGACCGGCACCCTTCTTGAAGGTGTTGGTCTGTTTTAAACAGCTGTCCCCATCTGACGTAGCATCTTTAAATAGAGTCTTACCATAGCCATCCCAGCTAGCACAGTGGATCTGGGCCGGTTCCGGCTGAGAGTCGTGGCACTCGGCTGAGAGTCAGACTCGGCCGACGTCATGTGGCCCGAGTCTGGCCCGACTTCGGCAGTATTACTTATGACTAGGATGCGGGATTGACGTTGGGCCGATTCCGGTGTGAAATTAACATTTCATTATTATTTATTTACCCACATTTTGTCATGTTTCTCTGATCAAAAAAATAAAATGTACATTTAAATTTAAAAAATTGATAGTCTTTCCTGTTTAAGTAGTATTTGAGTATTTTGATACTTTGTGCAAGGCTATTGATCAGCATTAAAAACTTTGTGGATGGGGCCTCCCGAGTGGCGCAGCAATCTAAGACACTGCATCGCAGTGCAAGCTGCGTTGCTGCAGATGCTGGTTCGGCCACGACCGGGAGACCCATGAGGCGATGCACAATGGCCCAGCGTCGATCCGGGTTAGGGGAGGGTTTGGCCGGCTGGGATGTCCTTGTCCCATCTCGCTGTAGCGACTCCTGTGGCGGGCCAGGCGCATGCATGCTGACACGGTCGCCAGGTGTACAGTGTTTCCCCGACACAGTGGTGCGGCTGGCTTCTGGGTTAAGCGTGCATGTGTCAAGAAGCAGTGCAGCTTGGCGGGGTTGTGTTTCGGAGGACGCAGTTATTTAGTTATACAGTCCTATGATATCACAACAAATACATTTGACAGAATTATTGTTTGGATCCCCACCAACCATTCCAGTCATTTGGATTTGAAAACTATGTTCCAATGCCCAATCTTTGATGTTTGAACTTTTGGCAAGAGCTCCTCTCTACACACACAACCTCTTTTTTTACTTCTCCATACTGCAGTGCAAGAGAGAGAAAGTTTACGACCGGTCGTTAGAGTCATAGAACCGACCCCACTCCCCCTCTTCCTCTCTGGTGGGAGAGAGGGGGCTATCTTGATCCTCACCCAGGAGCGAGAATCATGTCAATGGTAACATACCTCCCGTGAACCTGTAGAAACTAGTACCGGCACCATTCTGAAAAGTCTGCCTTCAAGGATGGAACAGTTGGACAAGAAAGTAGGGCTCCTGTCAGGCTGTAGTCTTTCGAAAGCTATGGAAAATTGTTGAGTCCAATACCTCTATGAACAAGGACAACCATATCAACTCGCTGCTAGCGTGATCGTGCAATCTGCAAAACACAAAGGCCACAATAATTGTTACAAAACATTACTCCATTCATTTTTAGATCAGTTGATTGGTTGATTGAGCCTGTTGTCTGATCTAAAAATTAATGGAGTCATGTTTTCTCTCTGTGCGAAAATTCTAAAGTATCGCTATGGTGCATAATTATGTCTGAAACACCTCTCATCGCTCAATTATGTAGGGAGACTGGAAAAACACCCCAAATAGTGTCAGGCTGTGAAGTTTCCATTTAATCCTAATGTAACAAAATGACAGGGATCAACAGTATATGTATTAGACCTACTGGTGGCATGTAATGGGAATTGATAAAAGCAAACAATCAAAGAGCAAACAATTCACATTATGAAACAATGAATAGGCAAGAATTGGCGGGAAAAGCTGAGCGCATTCTGGAGAGCTGAGTGCATGGATTCTGGAGAGAGACCAACCATATTTTCCACACACACCCCTTCCCTTCTTGTCTCAACATATTATACTTGCATAGTTTGTAACTTATTTTGACATAATGTTGCTGCTATCGTCTCTTATGACCGAAAAGAGCTTCTGGACATCAGAACAGCGATTACTCACCTCGATTTGGACTAAGAATTTTTCTTTAATGAGTCGGACGGAAGGATATACTCCAAACACCCGAACAGCCCTCATCCCCGTCATTCACTGGAGAAAGAAACGTAGATTTTCCGTAAAGAGATCGGGGTGCCTTGTGAGGATCAGCTGATGAGTGGCTAATCTGCGTACAATCGCTGAAAAATAAATGGACGAACTTAAAGCAAGTAATCCTACCAACGGGACATTAAAAACAGTAAACTTATGTTTCACCGAGTCGTGCTGAACGACGACATTAATAACATACAGCTGGTGGGTTATACACTTTATCGGCAGGATAGAACAGTAGCCTCTGGTAAGAGGCGGGCAGGGCCTATGCATATTGTAAACAGCTGGTGCACGATATCTAAGGAAGTTTCGAGGTTTTGCTCACCTGAGGTAGAGTATCTCATGATAAGCTGTAGACCACACTATCTACCTAGAGAGTTTGTCTGTATTTTCGTAGCTGTCTACATACCCCCACAGACCAATGCTGGCACTAAAACCGCACTCAGTGAGCGTATACCGCCCATAAGTAAACAGGAAAACGCTCATCCAGAGGCGGCACTCCTAGTGGCCTGGGACTTAATACAGGGAAACTTAAATCAGTTTTACCTAATTTCTATCAGCATGTTAAATGTGCAACCAGAGGGGAAAAAACTCTAGACCACCTTTACTCCACACACAGAAAGTGTACAAAGTTCTCCCTCGCCCTCCATTTGGCAAATCTAACCATAATGATATCCTCCTGATTCCTGCTTACAAGCAAAAAAAAAGCAGGAAGCACCAGTGACTCGGTCTATAAAAAAATGGTCAGATGAAGCAGATGCTAAGCTACAGGACTGTGTTGCTAGCACAGACTGGAATATGTTCTGGGATTCTTCCAATGGCATTGAGGAGTACACCACATCAGTCACTGGCTTCATCAATAAGTGCATCGATGACGTCATCACCACAGTGACRGTACGTACATACCCCAACCAGAAGCCTTGGATTACAGGCAACATCCATACTGAGCAAAAGGGTAGAGCTGCCGCTTTCAAGGAGCGGGACTCTAACCCACTATGCCCTCCAACGAACCATCAAACAGGCAAAGCGTCAATATAGGACTAAGATTGAATCCTACTACACCAGCTCCGACGCTCGTCGGATGTGGCAGGACTTGCAAACTATTACGGACTACAAAGGGAAGCACAGCCGCAAGCTGCCCAGTGACATGAGCCTACCAGACGAGCTAAATTAATTCTATCCGCGCTTTGAGGCAAGCAATAATGAAGCATGCATGAGAGCACCAGCTGTTCTGGACGACTGTGTGATCACGCTGTCSGTAGTCGATGTGAGTAAGACCTTTAAACAGATCAATGTTCACAAGGCCACAGGGCCAGACAGATTACCAGGATGTGTACTGACCAACTGGCAAGTGTCTTCARCGACATTTTCAACCTGTCCCTGACCGAGTKTGTAATACCAATATGTTTCAAGCAGACCACCATAGTCCCTGTGCCCAAGAACACCAAGGTYACCTGCCTAAATGACTACCAACCCGTAGCACTCACGTCTGTAGCCATGAAGTGCTTTGAAAGGCTGGTCATGGCTCACATCAACACCATTATTCCAGAAACCATAGCCGACTCCAATTTGCATACCGC
>NW_019957561.1:15100-24308 GCF_002910315.2 Salvelinus sp. IW2-2015
TAACACTCTCCTCACCAGATGCCTTGGTTACTTCCTGACTAGACTACTGTAACACTCTCCTCACCAGATGCCTTGGTTACTTCCTGACTAGACTAGTGTAACACTCTCCTCACCAGATTGTAACGGTTTTGACTTGAGGTTATTTATAGGGGTGCCAGGTAGGTTGTGCCTAACAGAGAAAACATTGGTTTCTCCTTTTGCTTTGGGAGGGAATGAGTCCCATCTGGTCCGTCAAGTCACACCAATACAAAGGAACAAAGGACTTATGTAAAAGTCAGGATGGAAATACACTTTTCATAAACCCTTAAAACATTGGAAAGAACATCAAAAACAAGTGTATTCTTTTGCGTGGTTGTATTAACAACATAAATGATCARACACACATAACAATATAACAAATAATGAGCTCTTGTTCCTCCAGAAATGTCCTGTACCTCAGGCATAAAAAGAGTCCAGCCKGGTAAAGAAGTTCAGGGATACAAGTGACCTTAGTCACGCAATGGTTGTCCGTAGTGTAAACCCAGTATTAATKAAACACTCAAAATAACACTTATTTTACAACACAACTATAAAGKGTATCAAAGACTAATACGTCCTCACAACTAACTACATAAATCACAGTACACATCACCCCAAAACAAATGAAATACAGTGTACAAAAAGGTTGTGGTCAGTCAGACAATCCAATCCGCCAAACAGATCTCCAGCGGAGAAAAGGCCACGAAGAACAACGGAGAGGTGTAGTCCACAGACGCAAAGAGTGGATCAAATCCTGGGTAAACTCGCTATAAGGCTACAAAACACACACACTTTAAGGCAACAAAACAAACGGAATAGCGAAGCTTTAGGAACTGAGGGTTGAACACATCCTCATTCACGTCTCAATCACAACCCCACTTTTGCGCAGCTGATGCTGGCTATTTAATTAGGAATGAAAGGGGAAGCGCCCTATTGGAAGGAGAAGCACTGAGACGGTTCAGAAAAATTCAGGGCCGTCACAAGATGCCTTGGTTACTTTCTGACAAACTACTGTAACATCTCTTTACCAGATGCCTTGGTTACTTCTTGATTAGACTACTGTACACTCTCCTCACCAGATGCCTTTTGTTACTTCCTGATTAGCTAGTGTAACACTTCTCCTCACCAGGTGCCTTGGTTTCTTCCTGACTAGACTACTGTCACACTCTCCTCACCAGATGCCTTAGTTACTTCCTGATTAGACTACTGTAACACTCTCCTCATCAGATGCCTTGGTTACTTCCTGACTAGACTAGTGTAACACTCTCGTACCAAGTGCCTTGGTTACTTCCTGACTAGACTACTGTAACACTCTCCTCACCAGATTGCCTTGGTTACTTCCTGACTAGACTAGTGTACACTCTCGTCACCAGATGCCTTGGTTACTTCCTGACTAGACTATGTAACACTCTCCTCACCAGATGCTTGGTTACTTCCTGACTAGACTAGTGTAACATCTTTACCAGACCCCTTGGTGACTTCCTGATTAGACTACTGTAACATTCTCTTTACCAGATGCTTGGTTACTTCCTGACTAGACTACTGTAACACTCCTTACCAGACCCTTGGTTATTCCTGATTGACTACTGTAACATTCTCTTTACCAGATGCCATGGTTACTTTCTTGACTAAACTACTGTAACATTCTCTTTACCAGATGCCTTGGTTACTTCCTGACTAGACTACTATAACAATCTCCCACCAGATGCCTTGGTTACTTCCTGATTAGACTAGTGTAAGACTCTCCTCACCAGATGCCTTGGTTACTTCCTGACTAGACTAGTGTAAGACTCTCCTCACCAGATGCCTTGGTTACTTCCTGACTGACTAGTGTAACACTCTCCTCACCAGATGCCTTGGTTACTTCCTGATTAGACTACTGTAACACTCTCCTCACCAGATGCCTTGGTTACTTGCCTGACTAGACTACTGTAACACCTCCTCACCGAATGCCTTGGTACTTCCTGACTAGACTAGTGTAACATCTCGTCACCATATGCCTTGGTTACTTCCTGACTCGACGAGTGTAACACTCTCCTCACCAGATGCCTTGGTTACTTCTGATTAGACTACTGTAACACTCTCCTCACCAAATGCCTTGGTTACTTCCTGACTAGACTAGTGTAACACTCTCCTCACCAGATGCTTGGTTACTTGCCTGACTAGACTAGTGTAACACTCTCCTCACCAGATGCCTTGGTTACTTGCCTGACTAGACTACTGTACACTCTCCTCACCAGATCCCACCAACGTCGTCAATTGACTCCAACTGGTTCTGAACTCTGCTGCCAGAATTCACACGAGATCAACTAAACCAAACCGGGTAGCCTACACCTTAAACCAAACCCTTACCCTAAACCAGGTTTGTATCCTCTTCCCAACCCCTCCTCTTTTTTATCTGTCCTATTTTGCCTCGTCCTTTGATTTTAGATTGTTCAGAATGTACATTGCTGTTGATTGATGCACTTGATTTTATGACTTTATGTATCGCACTTCATTTTATGTAGACCTACAATTTAATGCAAAATGTCCTTGAGTGTCGTAAAAGGCGTCCGCCAAATTAAAATGTATCATTTTTTTTTTTTGTAGTGAATCGGGAAAAAACAAAAACATTTTGGAATGGAGAGATGAAAGTATTGAGCAACTCTCAACATTTCACAGCAGAACGTAGGACTGTTTTTTTTAAATGTTGGAATAAATATGAATCTGAGAATACATACCGTTTCCCTTCAGCATCTCTGAGCAAACAAGTTACAGGCAGACACACTGTTCTAATAACCAGCAGCTTTGCGGCGCGGGCGTTGCAGGAAGTATTAAGTGAACGCCATAGTTACCAATCCATTTCTGTCATTTGAAAGGAAAGCATTGTCGTTAGATGTAACTCAACTAAAAACATTCGAGCATAACACTGTATAACTTCTGTGTTGATAAAATGCAGTTTACAGTACCGTAATTAAACATGACTTGATCCTGTTTTAGGTGGTGGATTGTTTCTTCTTTATTTGACAATATTCTAATAATACAGGGGGTTAGGAAAGAAAACGCTTGGCCTGGGTAGTTCAGTGGTCTTGTGCTGTGGTGGAATGTCTCCCCATTATGCTTGCACCAATCCAATGCATGAGGTGAAATTAGTGTGAACACATCTGGATGCAGGGTATCAGAACACAGCCTATTTCTTTCCCACTTTCCACAAAATCAATTTGTCCTCCAATCCCTCTTGCCACTAACCCACAAAATCCACCAACCTGTAGTCACATGTCCCTAATTCCACCCCCACCCACCCCTTCCCTCAATTTCATACCTTAACTACAGACACAGGTAGTCCTGTAGCTGCAGCAGCCTCCGTCACCAGGGCTGAGGACCTCCTTTTCATACCCCGTTCATGATAAGACACAAGGGCAACCCTGATGTTACCCGCTATGAGGTGTCTTCCTACAACAACAAAGACATATGAAATACAGTTTACATACACCTTAGCCAAATACATTTAAACTCAGTTTTTCACAATTCCTGACATTTATCCTAGTAAAAATTCCCTGTTTGGTCAGTTAGGATCACCACTTTATTTTCAGAATGTGAAATGTCAGAATAATAATGATTTATTTCAGCTTTTATTTCTATCATCACATTCGCAGTGGGTCAGAGTTTTAAATTGTTTAACTTGGGTCAAACATGCCAGGTAGCCTTCCACAAGCTTCCTACAATAAATTGGGTGAATTTTGCCCATTCCTCCTGACAGAGCTGGTGTAACCGAGTCAGGTTTGTAGGCCTCCTTGCTCGCACACACTTTTTCAGTTCTGCCCACAAATTTTTCTGTAGGATAGAGGTCAGGGCTTTGTTATGGCCACTCCAATACCTTGACTTTGTTGTCCTTAAGCCATTTTGCCACAACTTTGAAAGTATGCTTGAGGTCATTGTCCATTTGGAAGACCCATTTGTGACCAAGCTTTAACTTCCTGTCTGATGTCTTGAGATGTTGCTCAATATATCCACATAATGTTCCTTCCTCATGTTGCCATCTATTTTGTGAAGTGCACCAGTCCCTCCTGCAGCAAAGCACCCCCACAAAATGATGCTGCCCCCGTGCTTCACGGTTGGGATGGTTTCTTCAGCATGCAAGCCTCCCCTTTTTCCTCCAAACATAACGATGGTCATTATGGCCAAACAGTTCTATTTTTGTTTCATCAGACCAAGAGGACATTTCTACAAAAAGTATAATCTTTGTCCCAATTTGCAGTTGCAAACTGTAGACTGGCTTTTTTATGTGGTTTTGGAGCAGTGCTTCTTCCTTGCTGAGGCAGCCTTTCAGGTTATATCAATATAGGACTCATTTTACTGTGGATATAGATAGTTTTGTACTGTTTCCTCCAGACTTCACAAGGTGCTGGAGGAAACAAGGCTGTTGTCAAAAAAGAAAGGAGGACCAAGGCACTCTTCATATAATTAATTAAAATGCCTTTATTTGTATGGCATGTTCAATAGAAACAAAGTTTTAAAAAGTCTGACAGGTTCTTCATTGCCTGGAACACCTTGTAGAACACCTTGCACTGTGGAAATTCCAATCTATAGATGACATGAGTGGTTTTGCAGTTAATGAAATGCTTGACGTAATACTCCATTTAGAAGCTGTGTTAACAAAATACTTTTTCTGTGCAATATTTCTGCAATGGTTTCACTGGTTACATTTAAAAGAGCCCCTGGGTTTGTGGTCAAGCCAAGTTTTTTGAGAGTCACCAGGAAGATAGCTGTGGACTAATTTGTCATTTAGGGTAGGACATCTCTAAAGCTTATGACTGGTGGCTCAGTGAAGACTTGGCGTAGTAGCGTATCACTTTGGATAATTCCCCAATTACTTTTCATTATTATTTTAATGTTCTCTGCTTCAGTGCTGTATTTTGTAACAAAATACACTCTCTGATGTATCACGAGGCACTCCTTTCGCAACAAGTTCTCTCTATCACGTAATCCAGCCCTATACCTGCATCTTTCACGACCTGAACGCTGTAGCCCCGATTCAAGAAGCGATTCTCCAATTTAGCAGATTTGACACTGTAGTCTGTTTCCTGATAACAAATTCTGCGGACTCTTTGAATTGGCCGTATGGAATGTTCTCTTTTAGCCTTTTGAGGTGAAAGCTGTCTGCCCTCAGAATGGTATTCCCATCTGTAGGCTTCCTAAAGATTGATGTGTGCAAACAACCTTTGTCATTTTTACTGATGTCGAGGTCCCAAAAAATTATGTTATCCTTGCTGTACTCCATAGTTAGTTTGATGTTAGGGTTAATGCTGTTAAGGTATTGGTGGAAGGAAATAGTTCATCTTCTGAGTCGGACCAAACAGGCAAACATCAATATAGCGTCCCACCATATAATCCGTCAAAGAAATGGTTATTAGAAGGATCCAAATGAAGTCATTTCCCATTTACCCAAGTACAAACCAGCGTAGGAAGGGCTGTAGCAAGCTCCCATGGCACATCCTTTGACTTGTTTAAAAATACGGTCCTGAAAGATAAGATGTTATGATTAAGAGTCCATTCAGTCAGTGAGACAATGAATTCTGTAGGAGGCATCTCAGTCTCAGGCTGGGTACTCAAGAAATGGTGCATAGCTGCCAATCCTTTGTTGATGTTCAATGGTGGTGTATAGACACTCCACATCCATGGTGACTAAAAAGGAAGCTGTACCTGTCCTTTGCTGTTGTTCTGGGATTGATTTGCAATTTTCACACCAAAGTATGTTCATCTCTAGGAGACAGAACACGTCTCCTTCCTGAGCAGAATGACGGCTTCGTGGTTTTTTTCTGAGGTCTTGGCTGATTTATTCTGATTTTCCCATGATGTCAAGCAAAGAGGCACTGAGTTTGAAGGTAGGCCTTGGAATACATCTACAGGTACACCTCAAATGGACTCAAATGATGTCAATTAGCCTATCAGAAGCTTCTAAAGCCATGACATATTTTCTGGAATTTCCAAGCCGTTTAAAGGCACAGTGTATGTAAACTTCTGACCCACTGGAATTGTGATACAGTGAATTATAGGTGAAATAATCTGTCTGTAAACAATTGTTGGAAAAATTACTTGTGTCATACACAAAGTAGTTGTCCTAACCGACTTGCTAAAACTATAGTTTGTTAACAAGAAATTTGTGAGTGGTTGTAAAACTAGTTTTAATGACTCCAACCTAAGTGTATGTAAACTTCCGACTTCTATGCCTACTGTACTGTGTATAGCCCAGACCCAGACGGACCTTAGCCTACATCCTAGGAACTTGATAATGATCAGAAAAGTCAGACAACACAACTCTTAGTATTTTCTGGTATGAACACAAACATGGGTCACCACCAACCGACCCTCCTGCTCTCTATTCCTCCACCCATCAGACTGGCGGTGAGGAGCACCCATTTTCTGCAGCTGTGCTCAGGCTGGACTCCAGGCTGCGCCCTCTGGTCTACACCATCCCGCTACTGGCCAAACAGAAGCAGCTAGCTGGTGAGTGATCTTCACAGCATCCTGTAGACTAACATCTTAGATGTCATACCATTTTGAACTGTATTCAGTAGGGGGCAGCAGAACCTTGCTGCCGATCTTGAACCTTTTTGTCAACAGACGATACGGTATTATGCTGCTTTGTGTCACATGCTTGGAATGACGGTCCTCTCGCTATGGTGTTTCTCCCATAGGTCATCTCAGTGGTGCGGGACCTTGCTGAATAACTATGCTTTGACCCTGCTGGTGATCTATCTGCAGAAGTGTGACCCTCCTGTTTCTCCCACATTGGACCAGCTGAAGGACATGGCCTGTTATGTACTTCTTCCGGTCTGCACCGCTTCCAAGCTCAACACAAATATCACACGCATGCTGATAACACACATCTCCTCTCAAGCCATTTCCATTTACATGTGCAGGACTTGTATTTATGTAGTCCATGTTGTACCCTATATTAACCCATGCAGTCCCCTATATGCAGAAACTAGGTTTAACCTGAGGATGTGTATAGTTGTGTGCCTAGTGAATTAATTATTATTTGTATTGATGTTTTTTTTTCCACTGTGCTCCTCTATTCCTCTAAGGTGAGGAGGAAGAGTATGTTATTGAAGGTTGGAACTGCACTTTCCCCAGTAGAGCCCATTGCTGTGCCTCCAGCAAGAACACCCAGGATCTGGGCAAATTACACCAAAAATTGCATGAAAAATACATCCAACCACGCAGAAGAAAAGGACGGTCAGCGTTAGAGAGAAATTCAGGATATCAAGTAGTAGAATTGAAGGTGCTATTTGGGTGAGAGAAAAACATAGAAGAAAAGTAAGGCACTCTTCATGAAAGTAATGAAAATACCTTAGTTGTATTGGCAGGTACATATTAAATCTGTTTTTATACCAATTAGGGAGTAATGAAAGTTGGATGTATTATTTACAGGTTATCATCTTACCCAACTGGCTCTAAGTAAATCTTCGGTAATAACACCCTCAGTTGTTTTCACATCATTTTATTCATTTTGGGCTGATCAATAGCTCGAGGCTTTCCTTTGTTTTTCTCTGTAGGTTCCCTGCTGTCGGACTTCTCCTTCTATACCAGTTTGTCTTTGCAGCTCTGTCAGCTCCATCAGGGAGGGTTGTTCACTCCGTCACCCAGCTTTCTTAGCCGAGACAAGGTAAAGCGGGAAGGGGAGGCAACGGAGCAGGAGAGGACCTCAAGACCCTAAGCTTGGCCTCTTCATGTGCGTGGACCCCTTCGAGCTGAGCCACAATGTGGCGGGCAACCTAACGGAGCGCAGCCAGAGGAGCTTTCAGAGGGGTGTGCCAGGAGGCAGAGAAGTACTGCTGCAGCCTGCAGTACGAGCCCAAGCCCACCAAAGGCAAGGTGTGGGTCCTGGTGCGCCTTTTCACCCCCTGGGACAAGGATCCTCACCTCAACAAGGGTGGCGGAGCAGGCACTAGCATCAGCATCCCCTTCAAGGCTCTTCGCTCCCCGAGGCGGTCCGCAGCCATCTGCACTCTCCCGGGGACGGCTTTCGCCTGTCTGGTCCCAGGAGGTGTGCTCTGCAGTGGAGGGGCTGTTTCAGGGAGTGCTCTAGTGCACCTGATTAACACCGGCATGCAGGAAAGCACTGAGGGAATGGATACTGTAATATCAACAACAACCACGGTGAGGACGCCAACCGCTGTGCCTCCTCAAGCAGTGACTGCAGCCCCGAGCAGGCCACACGGGAGCCAAGAGAGCGCTGCTGTCCTCTGAGAGCAGCGATGCCTCCATGTCCCTGCAGGGCTGGACAGTTAAGCGGGAATCAGCCCAGGTCTCACGCTGGCTATTCCAGAGGCACAGGGTGTGAGCGGGCCGGCGGGAGGTGAGGTGGGAGCTGTTTAAAGGGGCGATGAAAACATGGACTCCAAGCCCCCTCTGGCCCTTCTGACTCCAGGCCCCATCTCTCCAGCAGTGTGGAGCTGGAGACCCAGTACATAGTGGACAAGGAGCGCACTGGAGTTACAGCTTCAGGGCCCAGGTGGTGGCGGCACCAGAGAGCAACCAAGGCCGTGATCATGTTTCGCCCCTCTGCTGATGGCGCCGGACTGTACACGACTTCTTTCATTCCTGAGAAAGTTCCTGCCAAGATTGGCATGACACACTATGGGTAAGAACTTTTGGTCAGAAGATGGAGATTTTGTGTGTGTGTTTGATAATCACATTTTTTTGTTCGAAAAGTGGAAAGGATAGTGGTGAATCTGGACAATTACTAACTTTTTTTTGCATATGAGAGATTTTTGTTGGTAAACGTTAGGAATTGATGTCGTACTTTTGAAAAACCGACCGCACGCAAGAAGGTCTGAATTGTAAGTGAAGAGCTTGTATTTATAGACAATTAAAAAGATTGGTAAACATTGATTGTATGCTGTCACGCTGTTTCAGTTAGTTATTTTATATCTTGGAGTAGGGCCGGCACGTTTTATTGAAGTGCCCTGCAGAAGTGCACTCCTTTGCATTGTTTTCAGTGAGTGCTTTGATTTGACCTCTGTTTTAAAGTATGACCCTCTTATGATTCTTTTTTAACGGGAATTCATGTAAGTAGGGGATATTGCCTCTGCCCACAACCACCATTAACTGAAGCTATTGTAAACCGTTCTCAACAGTTGGAATTAAACAAACAAAATATTTATCAAGCAATAGGACAACTTTGATATTTTTTGTTCATAAGCCA
>NW_019957561.1:24333-43299 GCF_002910315.2 Salvelinus sp. IW2-2015
GCTAGACTCGGACATGTGTAACATTTCTCCCAGATGCCGTTTTACTTCACACCACTGACACTCTAGCGACTACCGTGTAACCACTCTCGACTCACAGACCTTGTTACTTCCTAGATTCAGGTAACTGTCCACTCTCCTCACCAAGACGCCTTGTTACTTCCCTCTGATTAGATAGTGTAACATCTCTCTCACAGACGCCTATTGGTTACTTCCGATTAGGCTTAGTGTTACACTCTCCCTCACAGATGCTTCGTCTCTGCTACGATACTGTACACTCGTCTCAGCGCTGTGTTACTTCTGATAGACTACCGTGTCCCTCTCTCACCAGATGCTTGGGTACTCCTGATTAGAAACTCAGTGTAGACTATCTGCTCAACCCAGAGTGCTTGGCTTACTCGATTCGACTCATGGTGTACCCCACAGGTCTTGTAACTCGTAGCTATCGTAACACTACGCTACCAGATTGCCTTGTACTTCCTGACTCGACGAGTGTAACACTCTCCTCACCAGATGCCTGGGTTACTTCCCTGATAGCTAGACTAGTGTTAACACTCTCCTCACCAGATGGCTTGCGTTACTTCTTGACTAGACTACCGAACACTCTCCTCACAGATGCCTCTGTTTACTTCCTGACTAGACTATGTACACTCTCCTCACCAGATGCCTTGGTTACTTCTGATAACTAGTGTAACACTCTCTTCACCAGATGCCTTGGTTACTTCCTGATTAGACTATGTAACACTCTCCTCACAGATGCCTTGGTTACTTCTGACTAACTACTGTAACATTCTCTTTTACCAGTGCCTTGGTTACTTCCTGATAGACTACTGTAACACTCTCCTCACAGATGCCTTGGTTACTTCCTGATTAACTACTGTAACATCTCTTTTACCAGATGCTTGGTACTTCCTGACTAGACTATGTAACATTTCTCCACAGATGCCTTGGTTACTTCCTGACTAGACTACTGTAACACTCTCCTCACCAGAATGCCTTGGTTACTTCCTGACTAGACTCGTGTAACACTCTCCTCACCAGATGCCTTGGTTACTTCCTGACTAGACTAGTGTACACTCTCCTACCAGATGCCTTGGTTCTCGATTTAGACTAGTGTATACACTCTCCTAACGGTGCTTGGGTACCTTCCTGACTCGAGACAGTGTAACACTCTCCTCACCAGATGCCTTGGTTACTCGCTGACTAGACTACTGTAACAATCTCTCACCAGAGCCTTGTTACTTCCTGTTAGACTACTGTACACTTCCTCACCAGACGCTTGGTTCTTCCTGATAGAACTAGATGTAACACTCTCTCACCAGACTGCCTTGGTTACTCTGATTCAGACTAGTCGTACACGTCTCCTCACCAGATGCCTTCGTTACTTGACCTGACTAGACTATGTCACCACTTCTCCTCACCAGATGCCTTGGTTACTTCCTGATTAGACTAGTGTAACACTCTCCTTCACCAGATGCCTTGGTTACTCCTGATCGACTCTGTAACACTCTCCACCAAGTGCCTTGTTACTTCCTGACTAGACTAGTTGAACACTCTCGTCACCAAGATGCTTGGTTACTTCCTGACTCGCACGAGTGTAACACTCTCCTCAACCAGATGCCTTGGTTATTCCTGATTAGACTAGTGTAACACTCTCTCTCACCAGATGCCTTGGTGTACTTCACTGATTAGACTACTGAACACTCTCCTCACAGATGCCTTGTTACTTCTGACTAGACTATGTAAACTCTCTCTTTACCAGATGCCTTGGTTACTTCCTGACTAGACTATGTAACACATCTTCGTCACCAGATGCTTGGTTACTTCCTGATTAGACTACTGTAACACTCTCCTCACCAATGCCTTGTTACTTCCTGACTAGACTAGCTGTAAACACTTCCTCACCAGATGCCTTGGTACTTCTGACTAGACTACTGTAACACTCTCTCACCAGATGCCTTGTTACTTCCTGATTAGACTACCGTAACACTCTCCTCATCCAGATTGCCTTGGTTACTTCCTGACTAGACTACTGTAACACTCTTTACAGATGCCTTGGTTCTTCCTGACTAGACTATGTTACACTCTCCTCACCAGATGCCTTGTTTACTTCCTGACTAGACTATGTCACACTCTCCTCACAGATGCCTTCGTATACTTCCTGATTAGACTAGTGTAAACACTTCATCACCAGATGCCTTGGTTACTTCCTGATTAGACTACTGTAACACTCTCTCACCAGAGCCTTGGTTACTTCCTGACTAAACTACTGTAACATTCTCTTTCCAGATGCCTTGGTTACTTCCTGACTAGACTACTGTAACACTCTTCTTCATCAGATTGCCTGGTTACTTCCTGACTAACACTAGTACATTCTCTTACCAGATGCCTTGGTTACTTCTGACTAGACTACTGTA
Source organism: Salvelinus sp. IW2-2015 (assembly GCF_002910315.2). Taxonomy (NCBI): domain Eukaryota; kingdom Metazoa; phylum Chordata; class Actinopteri; order Salmoniformes; family Salmonidae; genus Salvelinus; species Salvelinus sp. IW2-2015. The sequence goes on from NW_019957561.1 coordinate 26,748, forward strand.
ACATTCTCTCCACCAGATGCCTTGGTTACTTCCTGACTAAACTATGTAACACTCTCCTCACCAGATGCCTTGGTTACTTCCTGACTGACTAGTGTAACACTCTCTACCAGATGCCTTGGTTACTTCCTTATTAGACTAGCTGGTAACACTCTCCCTCACAGATGCCTTGGTTTCTTCCTGATAGGACTAGTGTAACACTCTCCTCACCAGATGCTCTGTGTTACTTCCTGACTAGACTACTGTACACTCTCCTCACCAAATGCCTTTTTGTGTTACCTGATTAGACTACTGTCACACTCTCCTCACCAGACGCCTTGGTTACTTCCTGATTAGACTAGTGTAACACTCTCCTCACCAAACGCCTTGGTTACTTCCTGATTAGACTAGTGTAACACTCTCCTCACCAGGCCTTGGTTACTTCCTGATTAGACTTGTGTACACTCTCCTCACCAGACGCTTGGTTACTTCCTGACTAGACTAGTGTAACACTACTCCTCACCAGACCTTCGTTACTTGCTGACTAGACTACTGTCAACTCTCCTCACCAGATCCCCACCAACGTCATCAATTGACTCCAACTGGTTCTGAACTCTGCTGCCAGACTCCACACGAGATCAACTAAACCAAACCGGGTAGCCTACCACCTTAAACCAAACCCTTACCCTAAACCAGGTTTGTATCCTCTTCCCAACCCCTCCCTCTTTTTATCTGTCCTATTTTGCCTCGTCCTTTGATTTTAGATTGTTCAGAATGTACATTGCTGTTGATTGATGCACTTGATTTTATGACTTTATGTATCGCACTTCATTTTATGTAGACCTACAATTTAATGCAAAATGTCCTTGAGTGTCGTAAAAGGCGTCCGCCAAATTAAAATGTATCATTTTTTTTTTGTAGTAGTGAATCGGGAAAAAAAACAAAAACATTTTGGAATGGAGAGATGAAAGTATTGAGCAACTCTCAACATTTCACAGCAGAACGTAGGACTGTTTTTTTWAATGTTGGAATAAATATGAATCTGAGAATACATACCGTTTCCCTTCAGCATCTCTGAGCAAAACAAGTTACAGGCAGACACACTGTTCTAATAACCAGCAGCTTTGCGGCGCCGGGCGTTGCAGYAAGTATTAAGTGAACGCCCATAGTTACCAATCCATTTCTGTCATTTGAAAGGAAAGCATTGTCGTTAGATGTAACTCAACTAAAAACATTKGAGCATAACACTGTATAACTTCTGTGTTGATAAAATGCAGTTTACAGTACCGTAATTAAACATGACTTGATCCTGTTTTAGGTGGTGGATTGTTTCTTCTTTATTTGACAATATTCTAATAATACAGGGGGTTAGGAAAGAAAACGCTTGGCCTGGGGTAGTTCAGTGGTCTTGTGCTGTGGTGGAATGTCTCCCCATTATGCTTGCACCAATCCAATGCATGAGGTGAAATTAGTGTGAACACATCTGGATGCAGGGTATCAGAACACAGCCTATTTCTTTCCCCACTTTCCACAAAATCAATTTGTCCCCCAATCCCTCTTGCCACTAACCCCACAAAATCCACCAACCCTGTAGTCACATGTCCCTAATTCCATCCCCCACCCACCCCTTCCCTCAATTTCATACCTTAACTACAGACACAGGTAGTCCTGTAGCTGCAGCAGCCTCCGTCACCAGGGCTGAGGACCTCCTTTTCATACCCCGTTCATGATAAGACACAAGGGCAACCCTGATGTTACCCGCTATGAGGTGTCTTCCTACAACAACAAAGACATATGAAATACAGTTTACATACACCTTAGCCAAATACATTTAAACTCAGTTTTTCACAATTCCTGACATTTATCCTAGTAAAAATTCCCTGTTTGGTCAGTTAGGATCACCACTTTATTTTCAGAATGTGAAATGTCAGAATAATAATGATTTATTTCAGCTTTTATTTCTATCATCACATTCGCAGTGGGTCAGAGTTTTAAATTGTTTAACTTGGGTCAAACATGCCAGGTAGCCTTCCACAAGCTTCCTACAATAAATTGGGTGAATTTTGCCCATTCCTCCTGACAGAGCTGGTGTAACCGAGTCAGGTTTGTAGGCCTCCTTGCTCGCACACACTTTTTCAGTTCTGCCCACAAATTTTCTGTAGGATAGAGGTCAGGGCTTTGTTATGGCCACTCCAATACCTTGACTTTGTTGTCCTTAAGCCATTTTGCCACAACTTTGGAAAGTAATGCTTGAGGTCATTGTCCATTTGGAAGACCCATTTGTGACCAAGCTTTAACTTCCTGTCTGATGTCTTGAGATGTTGCTTCAATATATCCACATAATGTTCCTTCCTCATGTTGCCATCTATTTTGTGAAGTGCACCAGTCCCTCCTGCAGCAAAGCACCCCCACAAAATGATGCTGCCACCCCCGTGCTTCACGGTTGGGATGGTGTTCTTCAGCATGCAAGCCTCCCCCTTTTTCCTCCAAACATAACGATGGTCATTATGGCCAAACAGTTCTATTTTTGTTTCATCAGACCAGAGGACATTTCTACAAAAAGTATAATCTTTGTCCCAATTTGCAGTTGCAAACTGTAGACTGGCTTTTTTATGTGGTTTTGGAGCAGTGGCTTCTTCCTTGCTGAGCAGCCTTTCAGGTTATATCAATATAGGACTCATTTTACTGTGGATATAGATAGTTTTGTACCTGTTTCCTCCAGCATCTTCACAAGGTGCTGGAGGAAACAAGGCTGTTGTCAAAAAGAAAGGAGGACCAAGGCACTCTTCATATAATTAATTAAAATGCCTTTATTTGTATGGCATGTTCAATAGAAACAAAGTTTTAAAAAGTCTGACAGGTCTTCATTGCCTGGAACACCTTGTAGAACACCTTGCACTGTGGAAATTCCAATCTATAGATGACATGAGTGGTTTTGCAGTTAATGAAATGCTTGACGTAATACTCCATTTTAGAAGCTGTGTTAACAAAATACTTTTTCTGTGCAATATTTCTGCAATGGTTTCACTGGTTACATTTAAAAGAGCCCCTGGGTTTGTGGTCAAGCCAAGTTTTTTGAGAGTCACCAGGAAGATAGCTGTGGACTAATTTGTCATTTAGGGTAGGACATCTCTTAAAGCTTATGACTGGTGGCTCAGTGAAGACTTGGCGTAGTAGCGTATCACTTTGGATAATTCCCCAATTACTTTTCATTATTATTTTAATGTTCTCTGCTTCAGTGCTGTATTTTGTAACAAAATACACTCTCTGATGTATCACGAGGCACTCCCTTTCGCAACAAGTTCTCTCTATCACGTAATCCAGCCCTTATACCTGCATCTTTCACGACCTGAACGCTGTAGCCCCGATTCAAGAAGCGATTCTCCAATTTAGCAGATTTGACACTGTAGTCTGTTTCCTGATAACAAATTCTGCGGACTCTTTGGAATTGGCCGTATGGAATGTTCTCTTTTAGCCTTTTGAGGTGAAAGCTGTCTGCCCTCAGAATGGTATTCCCATCTGTAGGCTTCCTAAAGATTGATGTGTGCAAACAACCTTTGTCATTTTTACTGATGTCGAGGTCCAAAAAAATTATGTTATCCTTGCTGTACTCCATAGTTAGTTTGATGTTAGGGTTAATGCTGTTAAGGTATTGGTGGAAGGAAATAAGTTCATCTTCTGAGTCGGACCAAAACAGGCAAACATCAATATAGCGTCCCCACCATATAATCCGGTCAAAGAAATGGTTATTAGAAGGATCCAAAATGAAGTCATTTTCCCATTTACCCAAGTACAAACCAGCGTAGGAAGGGCTGTAGCAAGCTCCCATGGCACATCCTTTGACTTGTTTAAAAATACGGTCCTGAAAGATAAAGATGTTATGATTAAGAGTCCATTCAGTCAGTGAGACAATGAATTCTGTAGGAGGCATCTCAGTTTCAGGCCGGGTACTCAAGAAATGGTGCATAGCTGCCAATCCTTGTTGATGTTCAATGGTGGTGTATAGACACTCCACATCCATGGTGACTAAAAAGGAAGCTGTACCTGTCCTTTGCTGTTGTTCTGGGATTGATTTGCAATTTTCACACCAAAGTATGTTCATCTCTAGGAGACAGAACACGTCTCCTTCCTGAGCAGAATGACGGCTTCGTGGTTTTTTTCTGAGGTCTTGGCTGATTTATTCTGATTTTCCCATGATGTCAAGCAAAGAGGCACTGAGTTTGAAGGTAGGCCTTGGAATACATCTACAGGTACACCTCAAATGGACTCAAATGATGTCAATTAGCCTATCAGAAGCTTCTAAAGCCATGACATAATTTTCTGGAATCTTCCAAGCCGTTTAAAGGCACAGTGTATGTAAACTTCTGACCCACTGGAATTGTGATACAGTGAATTATAGGTGAAATAATCTGTCTGTAAACAATTGTTGGAAAAATTACTTGTGTCATYSACAAAGTAGTTGTCCTAACCGACTTGCTAAAACTATAGTTTGTTAACAAGAAATTTGTGGAGTGGTTGTAAAACTAGTTTTAATGACTCCAACCTAAGTGTATGTAAACTTCCGACTTCCAACTGTATCTCTATGCCTACTGTACTGTGTATAGCCCAGACCCAGACGGACCCTTAGCCCTACATCCTAGGAACTTGATAATGATCAGAAAAGTCAGACAACAACAACTCTTAGTATTTCTGGTATGAACACAAACATGGGTCACCACCAACCGACCCTCCTGCTCTCTATTCCTCCACCCATCAGACTGGCGGTGAGGAGCACCCATTTTCTGCAGCTGTGCTCAGGGCTGGACTCCAGGCTGCGCCCTCTGGTCTACACCATCCCGCTACTGGGCCAAACAGAAGCAGCTYGCTGGTGAGTGATCTTCACAGCATCCTGTAGACTAACATCTWAGATGTCATACCATTTTGAACTGTATTCAGTAGGGGGCAGCAGAACCTTGCTGCCGATCTTGAACCTTTTTGTCAACAGACGATACGGTATTATGCTGCTTTGTGTCACATGCTTGGAATGACGGTCCTCTCGCTATGGTGTTTCTCCCATAGGTCATCTCAGTGGTGCGGGACCCTTGCTGAATAACTATGCTTTGACCCTGCTGGTGATCTATCTGCAGAAGTGTGACCCTCCTGTTCTCCCCACATTGGACCAGCTGAAGGACATGGCCTGTTATGTACTTCTTCCGGTCTGCACCGCTTCCAAGCTCAACACAAATATSACACGCATGCTGATAACACACATCTCCTCTCAAGCCATTTCRATTTAGCATGTGCAGGACTTGTATTTATGTAGTCCATGTTGTACCCTATATTAACCCATGCAGTCCCCTATATGGCAGAAACTAGGTTTAACCTGAGGATGTGTATAGTTGTGTGCCTAGTGAATTCAATTATTATTTGTATTGATGTTTTTTTTTCCACTGTGCTCCTCTATTCCTCTAAGGTGAGGAGGAAGAGTATGTTATTGAAGGRTGGAACTGCACTTTCCCCAGTGAGCCCATTGCTGTGCCCTCCAGCAAGAACACCCAGGATCTGGGCAAATTACACCAAYAATTGCATGAAAAATACATCCAACCACGCAGAAGAAAAGGACGGTCAGCGTTACGAGAGAAATTCAGGATATCAGTAGTAGAATTGAAGGTGCTATTTGGGTGAGAGAAAAACATAGAASGAAAAGTAAGGCACTCTTCATGAAAGCAATGAAAATACCTTAGTTGTATTGGCAGGTACAATGTTAAATCTGTTTTTATACCAATTAGGGAGTAATGGTGAAGTTGGATGTATTATTTACAGGTTATCATCTTACCCAACTGGCTCTAAGTACATCTTCGGTATAACACCCTCAGTTGTTTTCACATCATTTATTCATTTTGGGCTGATCAATAGCTTGAGGCTTTCCTTTGTATTTCTCTGTAGGTTCCCTGCTGTCGGACTTCTCCTTCTATACCCAGTTTGTCTTTGCCAGCTCTGTCAGCTCCATCAGGGAGGGTTGTTCACTCCCCGTCACCAGCTTTCTTAGCCGAGACAAGGTAAAGCGGGAAGGGGAGGCAACGGAGCAGGAGAGGACCTCAGACCCTAAGCTTGGCCTCTTCAATGTGCTGGACCCCTTCGAGCTGAGCCACAATGTGGCGGGCAACCTAACGGAGCGCAGCCAGAGGAGCTTTCAGAGGGTGTGCCAGGAGGCAGAGAAGTACTGCTGCAGCCTGCAGTACGAGCCCAAGTCCACCAAAGGCAAGGTGTGGGTCCTGGTGCGCCTTTTCACCCCCTGGGACAAGGATCCTCACCTCCACCACCACAAGGGTGGCGGAGCAGGCACTAGCCATCAGCWTCCCCTTCAAGGCTRCTTCGCTCCCCGAGGCGGTCCGCAGCCATCTGCACTCTCCCGGGGACGGCTTCCGCCTGCTCTGGTTCCAGAGGGTGTGCTCTGCAGTGGAGGGGCTGTTTCAGGGAGTGCTCTAGTGCACCCTGATTAACACAGGCATGCAGGAAAGCACTGAGGGAATGGATACTGTAAATCAACAACAACCACGGTGAGGACGCCAACCGCTGTGCCTCCTCAAGCAGTGACTGCAGCCCCCAGAGCAAGGCCACACCGGGAGCCAAGAGAGCGCTGCTGTCCTCTGAGAGCAGCGATGCCTCCATGTCCCTGCAGGGCTGGACAGTTACAGCGGGAATCAGCCCAGGTCTCCACGCTGGACCTATGTCCAGAGGCACAGGGTGTGAGCGGGCCGGCGGGAGGTGAGGTGGGAGCTGTTTAAAGGGGCGATGAACATGGACTCCAAGCCCCCTCTGGCCCCTTCTGACTCCAGGCCCCATCTCTCCAGCAGTGTGGAGCTGMAGYCCCAGTACATAGTGGACAAGGAGCCACTGGAGTTACAGCTTCAGGCCCAGGTGGTGGGCGGCACAGAGAGCACCAAGGCCGTGATCATGTTTCGCCCCTCTGCTGATGGCGCCGGACTGTACCAGGACTTCTTTCACTTCCTAGAAATGTTCCTGCCCAAGATGGCTGACACACTGATGGGGAAGACTGGGTAGAAGATGGCAGATGTTTTGTTGTGTGTTCTGATAATCACATTTTTCTTTTTCGAAAAGTGGAAGAGATAGTGGGTGAATCTGGACAATTACTAACTTTTTTTTTCATATGAGAGATTTTTGTTGGGTAAAACGTTAGGAAATTGATGTCTCTTTTTGAAAACCGACCCGACCAAGAAAGCTCTGAATTGTAATGAAAGAGCTTGTATTTATAGAGCAATTAAAAAGATTGTAAACATTGATTGTATGCTGTCACGCTGTTCAGTTAGTTATTTTTATATCTTGGAGTAGGGCRGGCACGTTTTATTTGAAGTGCCCTGCAGAAGTGCACTCCTTTGCATTGTTTCAGTGAGTTGTTTGATTTGACCTCTGTTTTAAAGTATGACCCTCTTATGATTCTTTTTTAAAGGGAATTAATGTAAGTAGTGGATATTGCCTCTGCCCACAACCACCATTAACCGAAGCTATTGTAAACCGTTCTCAACAGTTGGAATTAAACAAACAAAATATTTATCAAGCAATAGGACAACTTTGATKTTTTTTGTTCATAAGCCAACTTTTGCAGTTTGACTTAGCAGCTTTGTGCCACGGAAAATGCCCAATGTTTTACTATTGTRGAAGCTCCCATGTCCATAAGTCACAATGGTAGGCTATCAACATGAAGTCTCCAGGAGGGCTTGCCTGTTTATATTACTCAGGTCAGAATGACATGGTGCATGTGTCATTTGACCCTCTGTCCACCATTGAAACAGCCTGGTAGACACCGGTCTGAATCATGCTCTCTCTGTCTGTATGCTTGCTGCCAGGGGACCTGTGTTTACTGGTCTAGTCCAGATAGTCCGCTCGTAGGACTGAGGGAAACGACTGCAATTACTCTGGCAGACACGCTGCTTTATTAGCGAACCAGGAGCCATAGCTCAGGGAAACAGAGATAGCTCACAACCCCGTGCTCAGATGAACATTGTGCATTTCATCTTTGGGACAAATCGAAAGCACTGAGACTATTAAGATTTATAGTAGTCGACTTGTAATCTTGAGCCGTTGTGTGCGTCTCCGTTTGGGGTCACGTTGTCTGTGTTTYATGTCGTGTGTGTCTTGCTAGGTTTTCGGGGTAGCTTCTTGGATCCAACTTCTTTTAAATGAAATCTTCATCGTTYTTATGAATGGCTGGCTGGCTTGGAACCCAATTTCACCAGTGGAAGAAAAGCAGTTGATAACGGACAGTTGTATATTTTACACATCTACTAGAACCCTGCAATCACCGAAGAGACCACAGAACATGATGTACTAAAGCATGTACCGCCAGTACATGAAATGAAGGTTAAAGGTTCTATCGCCACTGACATTCAGTTTGCCCCCATCATTCTTCGACAGCCTTTGAAGCCTGTCTTGGCAGCTACATCAGACTCACAGAAGCGTTGCTTGTTTGTGAAATGTTTCTCAAATTTCCTAGAACACAGTCATTTCTGAAAATAACAAGGCTGGAAGAAATTATATAAAAATGAAGAGTTTTGCCATATGGGGGCTTTGATACCTGCTATTGTCCACCTCAATGATCAGTCCAGTAAAGTCGAACAGGGAAGATCCACCTTTTTTTCTGAATAGCCTTTGTAGATCCTTGTATATTATTTTCTGACTACCACAATGATTTCATCATGCAGGCTAATTGCCAATCAGTCTCAGTTACACGTGCTGCATTTATACCCGCAGCCCAATTCTGATATATTTCTACTAATTGGTCTTTTGGCCAATCACAGCAGATATTTTTTAACAGATGATCTGATTGGTCAAAATACCAATTAGTGAAAAAGATCAAAATTGTGTAAACGCAGCCAGAGAAATCAATACCATCAGGATCGAGTGTGCTTGTTAACGTTCTTATTTAGTGGTTGTTTTTGTGACACTAGCGTCCATCTCTCATTTGGACATTTCTTCTGGACTGATTAAAAAATATTGAACCCCTCGCAAACAACCTAATTTCATGTTGTGTTAAATTGGTGTCCATGATACAGCCATGGTGTCAATTTGTTCCCAGACACCACTCATACCTAGGGATTCAGACCAATGGCATCATCTATTTAGTCTCAACTCTCAACGGATTTTGAGTCAATCAATCAAAGGTAACCATGGAAATTAGGACTGTGGCTGTCTGTTCGGTCATAAAGAGATATATCAGGTGGCTTTCTATTGGTTTAATTGGTCAGATTTGTTTTCAATTAAAAAAAAACAGTCTAATTGCTTCTACAGGCAGACTGGCTTTGTTCCTCTGCGGGGGTGACGAATTACATCTCTCGTGAGGGAATCAAAGCTACGCGTCTCATCCATAGCTAGCAAGAGTAATATTTGCCAATATGTACTGCGAAACACGGATGTTAATACTTTGCGTGGGTGTCATTATGAGGAGTGATATTATGTATACACACAGAGGGCTTAGTGTGTAAAAGGAGTAACCCTTTTGGGACACATGAGCTACAAATGACAGCCGGGCATTTCTGACTATACCTATTCTCTCCAACGTGTTGTGACTCAAAGGTTATTTCCCCCCACGTTAAATGAAAAACCTCCTGGGAAATATCTCATCGTTTGGTCACTGTCATTCGATAGTGCTTCTGAGTGATGCTCAGCGGGTCTTTTCAGGGCAGTTCACGTGTTCATAAATGATTGCACTAACAGACAATCGTCAACCTCCGTTTTCTATCCAGCGATGAAGTATGCAGCGTAAACAGACGGGGTTGACTGGATCACCGGAAAGCACTCTGCTCACATTAGTGGACGCCTCACTCGGGAAGATAAGGCTAAATAAAAACGCATAATCATTCCCCCTTTACAACCTCCCAATACTACCGGAAGGAGTCATAGATTTCTCTGGGGAGACATCCATGTTAGGAAGCCAATTTTCTGTCTGTGCTTATTACTCCTCCCTCCACTTCTATTTGTAGAAGCAGTAAACGTAATGAGTGCAAAATAGGGCAGAATCATATTGTCTAGTCTTCAAAGCGAGAGGTTTTTCAAACAATAGAGGATTTTGGTCTAGCATTCTCACATAATAAGCATGCACACTAGTATTCCCTGAAATACAGAGAACATACACGGAGTATACCAAACATTATGAACACCTTCCTAATATTGTTGCATTCCCCCCTTTTGCCCTCAGAACAGCCTCAATTTGTTGGGGCATGGACTCTACAAGGTGTCGAAAGCGTTCCACAGGGATGCTTGCCCATGTTGACTCCAYTGCATCGCACAGTTGTGTCAAGTTGGCTAGATGTCCTTTGGGTGTTGGACCACACAGAAGCGTTGCAATTCTTGACACAAACTGGTACGCCTGGCACCTATACCCCATTCAAAGGCACTTAAATCTTGTGTCTTGCCCATTCACCCTCCGAATGGCACACATACACAATCCATGTCTCAATTTTGGGGCGGCAGGTAGCCTAGTGGTTAGAGCGTTGGGCCAGTAACTGGAAGGTTGCTGGATTGAATCCCCAAACTGACAAGGTAAAAGTATGCTGTTCTGCCCCTGAACAAGCAGTTTACCCACTGTTCCTCGGTAGGCTGTCATTGTAAATTAGAATTTGTTCTGACTTACCTAGTTAAATAAAGGTTACATTTAAAAAAGGGCTTAAAATCCTTCTTTAAGCTTTCATTTACACTGATTCAAGTGGATTTAACAAGTGATATCAATAAGGGATCKTAGCTTTCACCTGGATTCACCTGGTCAGTCTATGTCATGGAAGGAGCAGATGTCCTTAATGTTTTGTTCACTCAGTGTCTATGTAAAGAAAATGTAAAATGTTCCCTATTGCTAAAGAGTTTCATCAGCACATACATCTGTATCAATTAAACCTGTAATTGAGTAATGGGCACAACAACATCGTTAGTAACAAAATATGGCAAGGCCTGATACAGATGTGAAACATCACYAATCTAGCGCCATCTCAGTGAGATTCTGTTGGCATTGAGCCAGAATGTGGTTCTGACTGTGTTGTAATTGAGTTGTAAATTAGTTGTATCTGCCGCTGTCTTGGAGTACATTAGCCAGAGACCTGTCTGGGGGAGTTTATTGGGCCCGATGAGCCATGAAAACCCCTAAACTGTTTGCCTTTTTGTTATCTGCCATTACTTTCTGAATGTTTACCTATAGAGACAGAGGTCAGTTTATCTCCTGAGATGAGTTTGTCTTCTACCTGTTGTTTCTTGTCATTGACTTTTATTACGAGCAGGGTAAACAGAGAGAGGTAGATTGAGACAACAGGATATGCTTATGTGCTGTTACTGTTATCCCATAGACAAGAGGTGAGGGGTGCAAGAGAAAGATACATGCCAATCACGGTAAGAGAGAGAGAGAGAGTAAGAAATTGAATAATTTAGCATTTTGACTTTTAACTGCTCATTCTTACTCTTCTGTGCTTTGATTTTTAAGGAACAGATCCTTTTGTAAAACAAACACYAATTGCTTCTCAATGTCTGCAGACTGTTTGAAAGTGGAAGGTTTTAAAATATTAGACAATTATTGATTGTTAATGGCCAAAGCAAAGTAATCAATGTGTAATCCACTTGGAGGCTTTATGGTGCTCTCATATACTTCTCTGTTTAATTGCTTGTTAATGTCAACAGCTTATCAGGCAAAGTGTGTCAAATATTTAAAGGATAATTCTACCCAAAAACTGTCTTTTGTTTCATTAGTTCATAATAGTCCGAAAAAATGTTGCATTACAGCAATCAAGTTTTCAAGGTATACAGTATACACTGACAGGTGTGGCATATCATAGGTGTGGCATATCAAGAAGCTGATTAAACGGAATGATCATTACACAGGTGCACCTTGTGCGGGGGACAATAAAAGGCCACTCTAAAATGTGCAGTTTTGTCACACAACACAATTCCACAGATGTCTCAAGTTTTGAGTGAGCGTGCAATTGGCATGCTGACTGCAGGAATGTCCACCAGAGCTGTTGCCAGAATGTTAATTTCTCTACCATAAGCCGCCTCCGACATCGTTTTAGAGAATTTGTCAGTAACGTCCAACCYACCTCACAACCGCAGACCWCGTGTCCGGCGTCGTGTGGGCGAGCAGTTTGCTGATGTCAACGTTGTGAACAGAGTGCCCCATGGTTATTGTATGTGCAGGCATAAGCTATGGACAACGAACACAAGTGCATTTTATCAATGGCAATTTGAATGCACAAAAACACTGTCGAGATCCTGAGGCCCATTGTGAGYKCCATTTTTTAAAGGTATTTGTGACCAACAGATGCATATCTGTATTCCCAGTCATGTGAAATCCATAGATTAGGGCCTAATGAATTTATTTCAATTGACCGATTTCCTCATTCCACTTTGACATTTTGGGGTATTGTGTGTATGTAGACACAACATCTAAATTTAATCAATTTTAAATTCAGGCCAAAAAAAGTCATTGCAGCCTGTCTCACCACTGTCTGTCTCACTACTCTCTGTAAAGAAAATGTATTTTTGTTATGAGAACTTATAGTAGCCCATCTTTTTGATTATAGCTAGCTTAATTTCAGCATCTATTTATCAGTTGTACGCTCATTCTCCGAGAGTCAGGTTTTTWTTTWMTTTMGGGGGGGATGTCTGTTGACACGCAGAGTTTCCCATAGGACAGAGTGGTGAATGAATGCGCTGCTAACAAGGCAGATCCGGGGAGCAGGCAAATATAACGTGCATGCATACATGAATCATTTGAGATTATAAACTGGGTGGTTCGATCCCTGAATGCTGATCAGACCGTATACCACAGGTATGACAAAACTGCTCTAATTACGTTGGATAACCAGTTTATAATAGCAATAAGGCACCTCGGGGATTTGTGATATATGGCCAATATACCACGGCCAAGGACTGTGTCCAGGCATTCCGTGGTGCATAAGAACAGCCCTTAGCCGTGGTATATTGGCCATATACRACACCTCCTCGGGCCTTTTTGCTTAATTAGAACCCAGATCAAGAAGCCTTCTGAGCGTTGATCAATGCTTGGAACGCAATAATAAGTGCGTAAACAAMAATTAACTACATAAAAACGTGAGTAAACGTTATTTCACAAATAAAAAGGTGCGTACGTGTGTTTACCCTCCACRACATCCCTGGTTGGGTATGGCAAAACCCATTCATAAACATCAATATCCTGRCAGGCAGGTTTGAATCTACATTTGCTTGGCATTTTAGCTATCGATGTGACGTTTGGCGGGGCCTAGTCAGTCAGTTCTCTACCTGCCTGACTGAGTGGCAGTGTGAGTAGATTGAGCGAGCTCGCCTGGCAACCAGTGCGCGCAACCCATGAGGAAATAAAACTCGGGTAGTCTGCATGGAAATGAATTCGCAAGACCAGTACATTTTTCTAATACTTTTCATATTAACATATTTGCGCATTTTCTGTTCTCCTATGATTTTAATTCAAGTACTTTCCAAGTAGCAACTTGAGAAAATGTATGATTTTCAAGGTATACTAATAGTTGAATTTCAGCGTGCCGAATTCAAGTACTTTAAGCAACTCAAGCACCTTGTGCGAACCCTGCGCAAATTCAGCACCGTGGACAGCGATCGGTAGACTGTACTTTCTTTCATAATTTWATTTTTTTGTAGTCTGTTCTTTGAGTGGTTGTCTGGCGGACAGATTAGATGTTTATTTTATGGAGGGAGGGTTGAACGACCTTGGGGGAGTCCAGAGAAACTGCTTTAAACCAGTGGTTCTAAAGTTCTCAAACCAGAGGCCATGACTCACGACTCCCCTCGAGTTATAGGCCTATAATAATAGTTGCCTATAAGAAAAAAGGCCAGCAGCATAGAATTAAAAATGTGTCTTAATAACTGCTGTCAGACATATAGGCCTAATTTATATTGGTTTGTTACTCTTAGAGCTTTATAGCTACTTTGCAATTGGGGAATGAAGTCTTTTTATTTTCGTGCAGTTTTTAGTAATGGTATAAAGTGTGTTGRATTACAGGAGTTGTGTTGCATTACAGGAGTTGTGTACAGAAGTGGAAAATATATCTACATATTTTGTGAAAGATTAAATATTATCTCACAAACGCAACGATTCACAAATATATGGAAAACACACTAGTATTCAGTACACAATGAGAATGAACGCGATGTGTGCGCTCCTCTCAAGAGACCAACTTGGCCTTAAATGGGTAGCATGAGTAGTGGTGACCCAATAGTATTATAATAAAGGGTCGAAATATATGGTGAAATAATCTTTGAGAACTGGCAGTTTGTCCCACATTTGCAGTTGTGGTCCAAGCAGAACAGACTAKTTTTCCAACTGTCCTCTAAGTGATGAGACCCAGCACACACGATGTGTCATGCACTTAGACCGAAGTAGGCCTTCATGTACGATTGTATTACTTCTTTATTGGTTATTATATGCATGTATTTACCCTTATAGCGCGTTATTGATACAGTCAATTTGTCTTAAACATTTGTTACACAACACTGTGATCACCAGCTGGCCAATGATTATTGTTAAAAAGAATAGGGGTGTGGTTTTCATTGGATGCTCCTACTGTATCTCATGGCGCGCGCATCACATAGCATTGCCTATATAAACCTTCGGGATTTGGGAATAACAACAAGACGCACAACAAGAACCAAGTGAAAACCCTTGAAGCAAGCCTGCCGCGAGGTGAGTAAAAGTGACTTTTTGCTTTCTGAGACTATCAATGTAAGGTTGAGTTTGGGAGGTTTTGACTGTTGTGGTAGTTTTAGCAATTGGGTCGTTCTTGAATTGCGGTAGCATTTGGGCAAAGCATTTTAGAAGAAATAAATCGTATATATTATTTTAATTATTCAAATGTAGGCTATGTAAGTATCTTCCCATTCTAAATCAATTAATATAGCAGCTTGATGATATTTTACCATTATGATAACATTGTGCCACCAGTAAAGTGAAGTCAGAATTAGTGAGACATCAGAGTGGTATACTACAAAGCAGGATCAATGAATTTGCCAGCTAATTTTGATAAACAACCAGAAATAACTTGATTTTCAGGTTCATTAAGGAAACTAAACTTAGAGTTTGGGGTTTTTGAGTCAGTTAGACCATGCCCATTTCAAGCTTACCTTTAAAAAAAAAAAAGTTATTTCAGAACAATTAGACAAGTTATCAACTCTTTGATCCTGCTTTGTAGTATATCCCACAGGCGTAGTGGGGCATTCTGTTTGAATGTCCTGCACTATGGTCATTTTGCAACCCAATCACAACACATGCTATTGGGTTTCTGCTAAATGTGTACTGTGCACAAAATATCTGTTACTCAATATAAAGGCAATTTCCTTCTTTAGATATTCAAAAATACATTAAATGTCCAATGCAGCCGTTTTTGTCTCAATGTCATATCATTTCTAACAATGAAGTACCTTACTGTGATTGTTTTCAATTCAAATTGTCAAAAATAAACTTAAAATAGCTTAGCAAAGGGCAATTTCTCAAGCAAGTATATTGCTAAAACCGTGTGGGAGTGGTCTAAGTGGGGAGGGGAAAACTGAAAATGAGCTGGTATTGGCAGAAAGGTTTGGAACTCTCTTTCTGATATTTTGCTATCAATAAAACATCACAATAGCGTTTGATTCGCCTGCTGGGGGAGCAAGGAGACCCCAGATCCGCTAAAACTACAAATCCTTGCGGTTTGCAAGGGATGGCTAAATAAACATTATAACTACTTGGTTTTAATATCATCACCTCTTGAAGAGCATAGTCAGAACTAGGCATTTCCGATGATTCCACATGTAGCTCTGTCATCAGAGTTTTACAGCAATCAGCAAACATCATTTGATAATGTATTTTCAGTTAATTCAGGCTAGCCAGATCCATTTGGCATGTGGCTAGATAGCTAGCTAAAGCAAACAATGTGTCTCTTAGCTTGCTTCATCAGAGATTAGGCTTTTGGAAAGTGCTTGACATCGTCCWGGTAAAGGTGTCAGTCGGACTACTGTCATCACCACTGTAGATAATTAAACAAATAACATTTGGAGTAAGTTAAGGGGTATGAATACTTTCTGAAGTCATTGTAACAGTACCGTTACGTCGGCAAATGCGCCCTACTGCTGCTTGACAGGCAGACCCCACAAAGGATGGGAAATGAATCTAAACCACGCATACTGGTCAGGTATAGTTCACTTTTATATCACTCAAATATGCAATTAATAGTGGCCAATATTGACATATATGGTGAGGTTACCCTCACATATCTGAAATTACATGATCATGATTACATGATGTTTACTGATCATGAAAAACATGCAGTTACTTGCTGTAGGCCTATAACTCTGATGATAGAGCTAAATGTGTGCAATTGTTTTGCATGGAATAATCTACACATTTTAGTTTTGACTGTGCTCTMCAAGAGGTGATGGTATTACAACCAAATAGTTATCACGTATTTAAAAATCCCTTGATAACGGCACGCKGTTGTCAATGGTTTTACCCGAGCTGCGAGTCTCCTTGCCCCCCTGCAGGCAAATCGAACGCTCTGCACCTTATTGTGACGTTTTATTGATGACGACCTATTAG